>NW_005187568.1:746694-777435 GCF_000239375.1 Pundamilia nyererei
GCAGCATTGTAAAATCGTAATCACCAAAGATCCATTTTGACAAAGCTAGTAGACCCCAGGATAGTCAAAATAAAACTTGTGAAACTTGTCGTTTTAAACAAACTGTTTTATTGTAATACAGTTTACAGAGAAACACCTGCTGTTCACCCAGTTTTAAACAAACAAAACAATCAAAACAACCTTAATTTACACAGGCATTCTTTAGAAGGTCAGTGGTTTAGTATCCTGCAATAGCAGGAAAGGGTAGGGGGCGGGGTTTGGGGGAGGTGAAAGGGGTAAAAACAGTAACTAGTTCTCTAGTTTTGGCCTGTCCAAACACTATTTTCATTAACACAATCATAGAGACCTTACTATGACAACTGGAATTCAATTGAAAATTGGCCTTTTTTAAAGTTTCGAGCATCACATAACATTCTCATGTTCCACATATATGTACCGTATTCACATTTTTCAAAAACAAAGAACAAACAAAATGTTATCACCAAAGTCATTTTATACTGAATAACAGGTCCTGCCTCAGATTCATCAGAGAAACAAAACACGTTTTCTTTTCTTCTCTGTTCTTTTTTTGCTAACACAATACTGTGGCCACAGCATGATGCCTTCAAAGACTCAACAGAAACACCGCCGTCCACAACGACATGGGATGTAGAGAGTAAAATGTGTTTCCGTAGGTTTTTCTTTTCCTTTTTTACATTTTTTTATTGGGGGGATGGGAGTGAAGGGAGGCTGGGGATTATAAAGTGACACTGAGATGTGTTTAGTTGCACATGGACAAACAAATGACAAGTTAGATGGAGATATGTGACATCTGAAGAATCCGTTTTCAGACGTTCATATCAGATGGAGACATGTACAGAGCTGTACAAGGAGTAGACTTTCTCTGATAATCCTGCTGCATTAACACTTTTCGCAAAGAGGCCCTGATCCTAAACAAGATTGCATCGCACTAAACAGTCAGAATTTTTTGTCAAATGCCAGACATGGCATGGATATGAAATAGGAAACTGTATTAATGACTATTCACAACATAATGTCCAAGCTGCGCTCACGCTTTCCCACAAATGCTGCAACACAAGAGATCGGGGTCAGAATTGAGTGAGAGGGAGAGACTCTCTTTGGTGAACCTCGTGGGGTTTGATGCAAGTCCAGTTTGTAACGTCAGTTTCTGCACTGGCAGCATTTTTGCGTAGCCGTATCAGAGGGGGGAAAGGCTGGGATGGGTCATATGGCAGATTTAGGCAGATTTGTGAGGGAACAGAAAACATCGAGGAGCATTTGTTTCATGTGAGAACAGCAGGGCTCTTGGCAGTGGCTTTGGTTGCTGCAGGGTGGGAGGGTTTGGGAGTCCAGTTGGTTCATGCGGAGTCCAGAGTAGTAGTTGTTGTTTTTGTTGTTGGTGGTGGTGAAGGTGGTATTGGTGGCGGCGGAGCTTTTCATATCATTTATGATCGTTTCCTCCTTCCCTCCAGGTTTCTGAAGTTGGATGGCCGGATCTTCATCTCAGCGAACTCAATTGAGTGCTCATGGCCTTTCCAGTGGAACCAGTTCACGCCCTGGAGAGGCGGCAGGCAAGATGTGCAAGTCAAAAACAGAGTGAAACAGAATGAAACAGAAGGGCAGTTTCTACCAGACTCATATTATGCACACTACCAATGAAAAGTTAGTCATTTACAACTGTTCCTTCTAAATTTAGATTTAGAAGTACATTTATTTTTATCAAAATAACACGAAAATAATCAAGATAATGAAAAACGATTAGTGGAGTCATTAATCATAAATCAGATTCATGATTTCTAATGTCTACTGTAAAATGCCTGGAGCACATATTCAGGCAGTTATTTTTGACCCAGTCAGAACCTTTGGTGACCCATTAAATGTGCAACAACTGTACTGTAGGTTGTGCTGCAATGAACTATTCATTACCTTGCTGTGACTGTTGTCTCCATATCGTCCCATCAGATTAACCCGGTGGCAGTTTTTATACCAGAAGGCTCCCTTATAGGACAGAGCGCAGTTGGTGACGGCAATGTCGTTGTCATGGTCGTAGGTGGAGAACGGCCGGCCGTGGTGGTAGGTCATGGAGTCGCCTACAGAGGCCAAACAAGAGAGTCATTACATTTTTGCTGTGATTAAGTTTCCTGATTCAGAGAGACACAGCATTGTCTACACTCACTACAGATGAACACAGCCAGAGTTGTTTCTCCTAAGTCGCCACCATAACTAGGATTATGCATTTGAATTAAGAAGGGTAAGAAAACTGCAATCTGCAATCTACTGACATCCAGTGGTGAGATTTTACACATTGTACCGACGAGTCCCGACCTGACTCGTGTATCGCAAAACAGAGTGACACAAAAGCACAAGCAAGGCAGCATATAAACAAGGCAAATGAAGCCCATCTACCACACACAGGCTCCTGCATCGCCGCTGCAAGGCCAGTACTGGTGTCAAAGACAAAGTATCAAGAGACATTTAAATCACTGTGCATAAACTGTAGAGCACAGATACTAGCTTTACCTGCTGTACCGCTGTATCCTCCTACATGGACTTTGTAGCGGGTCCGGGGTTCACCGACTGAGAACTTGTCATACTGAGCATAGGCTGTATCTCCCTTATCTCTCAGGTCTACTCGCAGTTCGTACTGACCGCTGGCTGTGATCTTATGCAGGTTGGACAGACCTGAGTGAAAAAGGAGACAGCTGAACAATGGCTTACAAAAGATCCTATTATCAAACTAAAAGTATCATTCTACACATTACAAATGTTTAGCATTTAAATGACTACTATCTATGGAGCTCTTAGATGAAATTTATGCCTATGTCCATCCCTTATGCAGTAGCCTACTCTGTAATCCAAGCTCATTTTATGTTAAGGGCTGGACAACTCAAACTCCCCTTTCTGTAGCTGTAAAGATGTTTAACTACGCATAAATGTTTATTATAAAGTAAAAAAACAGCAACTTTTCTGTCATGTAACTTGTTCATTTATTATCGAATTACTTTGGTTTACTATGTGGCAGAGATCTTTACCAGAAGAAAAAAGATGTAAAACCTATGAAAGTACAATCAAAAATTACATAATTTCTGCCAGAGCGGGCCAGATTAGAGTCTTTGCCAGGCCAGTTCTGACCATTGGGCCTTATGTTTGACAACTAACTAACCAAGTAGTGTTTTGGCCCACCACATACAAGTATGCCATCAACAAGGTTGGCCACATGCAGAAATTACATTGTAGGCTCTACATAGTTTTAACAAAAATTAGTTTTAAAACTATGTAGTTAAAACTATAACTTGTTAATTAACGTTTGCTCATTTCCTGTTTTACTTTGAATGCTAGTTTTCCCTTTTTTACTTTCTGCCCTTTCCAGCCTTTGTGATTGCCTCCTCCTCCCTGATTATTTTTACTTTCCTTTAATTGCTTCCTCATGTGTTCCATCCTCCCTCACCTGTTTCCTTTTTGCCAGCTTTCCTTCTGTGTATTTAGAACCGTTTCTCTACCTTTGTCAGATCTTGCTGTTGGGACCTGAGTTACTTTCTTAGTGTGGTCCTATTACTCTGTGCTGTGGAAATTTCTGGAAATGGAAGACTTTCTGGAAGTTAAACTTTTTGGATTTTTGTATGTTTGAACCGCATTTTTGTAAATTATGTTTAACTTATGTGTGTAGCTATTTTGGACCCTGATATATGACCACGTCCTGTGTATTATGGAAAACTCTGTGGTTCTTTGTTAAAAAATTACCCAGCCAAAATTCATCATTCATGTCTCCAAAGCCGCCTGTGTAATTCTTCCAGTTGCGGAAGAACTCTAGTTTGCCACTTTGACGTCGGAGGAAAACCTGCAAAGAGAGAGAAAAACAAAGAATAGATTTAATAAAAATCTTGTTAAGGAAAGCAAATGGACAGTATAAAACTTGAAAGCAGTTCTCGAGCTGGATAAAGAGAGTGCAGTGTTGGACCTGCTTTCTATTTGAAGGCAACCAGATGACCATAGCTGTGGTTGCAAAAAGACGTCTTAATCTATGAAAGTCTAGAGGTAAACGGTTTTCCCTCATGACTGCTATAACACGTCACATTGAACTAAAAAAAGTCTGTTTTGTAAGGTGAGCTGCCATTTGTTTTTGTACCCATTTTCTCCTGGTTTTATTAGTCCATTGAGATAAGTACTTTTTGTATTTTGGTGTGCTTCTCTTGGGCAGGTCATCTAAGCTTGTTTTGTGGATAGTTCTGTTTGTTTATGTGCTTGGTCTTAGCTCACCTTCATGATATTTTTATACTCAGACATAACAGTTTTTTGTCAGCCAAAGAAAGAGGTCTGCACTTAGTTGTTTTCTGTGGTCTTTCGGGTCTTTTAGTGCTGCTGAGCTGGCCGGTGCAGTACTTCTTTTAACCCCTTAGCAGTCCTACAAATTTACAATTAGTCCCCTAAACCATCCAATGTACCGTGGGCGGTACGTCCGACTGCTAACAGGTTAAAAATGTAACACATTTTTGATTTGGCCATTCCTACATTCTGCTGTCTCTCAGATAGGTTTATTTTGTTTTTTCAGCATAGCGCTGGCCTTGTTCACTTGCACTGACACTTGTCAGTCTTTGAGCATTCCAGTGAACAGCTACCAAATGCAAGTTCAGCACTTGGAATAAACTCCAGGTCTATTATCTGCTAATCTGTCGTGGAATATTGAGGGAGCAGGTCTCAGTTGGCCATGAAACTGTTTTTCCAACCTCTATGGAGGTTTTCTCCTGTTAAAACCAAGTTTTTCCTTCCCACTTTTGCCAAATGCTTGCTCATAGGGAGTCATCTGACTGTTGGGATTTTCTCTGTAACATTGTAGGGACTTTACCTTATAATATAAAACACATCAAGATGACTGTTGTTGTGATTTGGCACAATACCAATAAAATGGAATTGATTTGAACTGAAAATTTCTGAATACAAAGTATGGAATGATGATTAATGATGATCAAATATGTGCCAGATCTTGAAAACGAAAGAGTGGTTGCACATTATCAACAAGTATGTCAGCCCGTGACTTACGATCCATCCGCCTCCATCAGTGCTCATGTCACAGTAGACTTGCAGGGGTTGGTTCTCATCTCCACCCAGGTAGATGGTGTGCATGCCTGATGAGGTGTCTCCATTCAGTAGGGCCTGGGAGCAATCCCTGGGGTGTCGGTACAACACGCCAGCTACACAGACACACACACAAAATAATGATTAAGGGGAAAAGATGCTATATAAATAAATAGGATTTTTCCATTCCAGAATTTCCTGTTTGCAAAGCCAGGATGCTGCAGAGAGGTTCTTTATACTCTTGTGTTTGCTTGAATTTAACATTTTCAGCCAGCAGCCTCAGTTCAGCAAGTAGTCTTGCTTCACAGTTCATCTAGTTTCAACCTCATTTAAAAACTACACTGTAAAAAAAAAGCAATATAAAATATTTTACTGTGTATTTTACAGTTTTGTACTGTTTTTCTAGAATATCATTAAATTTACATAAATAGACTGTGATTTTTAATTTAAAATGTAAATTAACATAGAATCTGTCAGTCTGCCCCAGGGCAGCTGTGGCTACAACTGTAGCTTGCCTCCACCAGTGCGTGAATGTGAGAGTGAATGAATAGTGGAATTGTAAAGCGCTTTCAGGGTCTCAAAAAGCGCTATATAAATGCAATCCATTATTATTATTTAAACCAACTGTTAACTGTATATTTCTGTACATTTAAGTATTATTATTCATATTGCCACATTCATTGACCTTGTTTATAGGTAATTTCATTGTTTAATCACACTAAAATGTTCCTAATTTAATGTTTAAAAGCACTTGAAAAAGGCAAAATCCCATGTAAAATTAGGGGAACAAACTGTATTGTCATGAATGAAAATAACCGTATTTTTATGAGAAAGTTATTTTCTGTTATTTTATGGTATTATTTTGGCGCCCCAGCTGCTGGAATATTACTGGGGTTTTTTGGAATTTTTTTTTTACAGTGTAACACTAACCATCTTATTTTTTTTATTGTTTCCTGAATAATGTGTGGAAATCATACAAATTGTGAAAACATTCACATTTAATCAACCATCAGATTACAGAACTGAAAAATTGCGTTTGGGTTTTCACACTGAGCCAGTCGATGTCATTACAAACACTGCTGCTGTAACTTCAGACAGGTTAGCATTGCTCAATGGCTTATATTTAAACCATGTGACCACACGGTTTAAATAGTCTGTCAGTAGGAAATCTGTAAAACTGATGAAGATGATGACCTCTGGCTGTGTGAAATGAAGAGTTCAGAAACAGATTGTAATTCCTTTAAGTCATCCTTTGGACCATGTTTGACCCTTTCCTGGAATTTTTTTTTAAACACAGGCCATATAATTGACAGCCCTGATTTAGCAGCATCTCTTCAGTATCTCTAAAACTGAATGTAAAAAGGCTATATATTCTATTTGTCCTTGCATTACTGATAACACTATAAATAGACATCACAGTGACTTGAAACCTTTCTAGTGTGTGCAGGAGTCTACTCACTGGTGGTGAAGATAGTAGTGATCACTCTGCTTCTCTTTGGTCCAGCGAGGGCCTGCAGGCTGACTGTATATTCGGTGGATGCTTTGAGCTGAGCCATGTTGTATGACACTGCAGTCGGACTCAGCACCACCTCCTGAAGGATGAAACAAACATTCCTGAACATGTTCCACATACTCAACATACAGTTGGATCGGCATTGGCCTTCGGAGAGCAGTATAAGTTGTGTACTGACCCGGATGGTGCGGTCTGCAGATTCAAAGCTGAGCATGTAGCCGGTGATGTCAGCACGAGGAGGCTTCCACGTCAGCATGGCGTTCTCTGTCTGGATGTTACTGGCTGCCAAGTCCTGGGGGGCATCCACATCTGAAGGAATCCAAACTTTGTTTACATTTGTTTACAGATTTCTACATAACTTCACAACAGTCATGAAGCCTTCTTTGTAGTGCCTGCAAGCTAGAGCACAGCAGCACTAGTCGGTTCTTATGATGTTGCTCTCTCAGATTTTGACATACATACAGTTACAGTTATAATGAAGAAATCTGACAGACTGCTTGATTTCTACTAGCTTTTCCCATTTGTATTAGTTTAACTAATCATTAAAACACCAGGGAAACAACACCTGTGATAAACTCTGTTGTAGTGGCTGCACTCTTGGCCAAGTCCCGCACAGCATAGACCTTCACAGTGTAGTGTGTGGCTGGTGCCAGAGAGTTCATCTCAAACTCCACCACGTTTCCTGACACACGTTCCATGACTGGAGCCACTGAGAAACACAAAGTACAGAAACCAAATCAAACTTGAAGGACAAACACCAGCAGAGGAAGTATTCAGCCTTTATCCGTCAACTTGAACATTAACATCATGATGAATAAATACTCCACTGAATTCACTTTAGTTCACTTAAAGTTGTTATGTACACTCTTTAAATGTACTTTAATGATATCTGTCTGAACCAAGACACAAGAACCAAACCTTCACAGTAAATCTCAAAATATTCATGCTTATAATTATGAGCGTTACAGAAATAGAATACTTGCATACAACATCTTTAAACTGGTTTCTTTTTATAAAGTCATTACTAGAAATAATAATAAGGCAGCAAACTTTCTTATGACTTATGTGTCACATGTTACTTTTTTAATATGCCAACTCAGTATTGGTACATTGATCATGTTGCTTTAGTATGAAAATTTGAACTGTCTTTTGTTTGAACATTTCTTTTGTTCTTGTCTGTGCTAAGTTGTACACACATAAGTACTTACCTAAATCTGCACTATAGGTGATGACATAGCCGTCCACTGTAGCGATGGCGGGCTGCCAGAGCAGCAGAGCCTCACTGTCCGTGATGTTGACTGCGTTCAGACCACGTGGTTTATCCAGAGCTGTAACACACAGTCACACACATACCATCTAAATTAAGAGTGTGAGCTGACTAAATTGGCAAACAAAACCAGTTAGAGAAAACTACACTAACATATATTATTAGTTATTTATTCACCTTTCAGTCACTTTAATTTTAAAACTGTGTAATTTTAAAACTGTATATACTTTATATTCTGTGTGTATTTATTATTTCACTCTTATTGCCTGTTCTTATTGTCCTTATCTTCAACGTTATGCTGCTCTGTTGTTTGTTTGTTAATTGCCCCTTGGGGATAAATAAAGTCTTCTGATTCTGATATATCTACAATCTTAGTAGATTGTAGATATATAGATATATGTTAGATATATACATTAGTGTAATAGTAGCCAAAAGCAACTCATTTGTTAACTAAGTTTGTTAGTATTCTAGTTCATCATGATACAAAGTCCTAATTAGAGGACTTTGTATCCTGTTAATTACATTCTCTCTCCATTATATTTTAAGTGTTTTATGAAACAGAAAAAATATATATATTTTGGATGAGTCTGACCAACTGGACAGATTAATTATAGGAAACTTGTACTCGCTCTTAGCAAAATGAGAGTAAAACTCCAGGAGACAGCTTTTGTCACTGCATGTGTTGAGATGTTTCTGGATGTGTGCTCCTATTTAATAGCTTTTAATAGCACTATAGGTAATGACATACATGTATCTGATCACATAATGTGCTCTTAATAGCTTGCCAGTTGTTGTGGTACTACACTAGCATTGGTGGTATTACACAAAGGTACAGTTACACCTAAGTTATTTTTTACTTGCTATCGCTTCAACACAATACATGGTTTAGACATAGGATCATCACAATTGTTTCTTCACATTCCATTGAATGCTTTGGATAATTTCAGAAGGCTTGAACCTTTTACACACAAGAATCTACATATAGTTTCTTTAAAGCAAACAGTGGCTTAATTAGCGTAGCTTTGGCTTAGGCTAAAATTAACCTTAACTAGCCAGAGTTTTTAACTGTCTCTCTTTGTCTTAACACTGCAAATTTGTAAGGTACAAAGCCACACTACAACATCATATCATAGTTATAATATAGTGTCTAATACTGTTGTGGCCAACAAATCTGTTCTTCGCATTACGAATGTGTGTGTGTGTGTGTGTGTGTGTGTGTGTGTGTGTGTGTGTGTGTGTGTGTATTTTACCTGTGGTGACGCTGTCAGATCCAGGTTCACTCTCCCTCTGCCCCTTGATAGCAATCACAGTGACCTTGTAAGTGACTCCGGGTGTCAGGTTAGGCAGCACAATCTGAGATGAAGAACCATCCACTGACAGTGTCTTGGCGTTACCTGGGAATTTTGATAACTTACATCATTTTCAATGAATGAACAAACACTTAGCTGAAGTAGTGAAGTACTTGTTTTTCATCGGAGAAGAATCTTCATTCATCCCTTCTTGTTCTTAGTCATGCGGATTTCCCCACTGATGAATGATTTAACCACTTCTGTCATACCCATAATCCATACACATGCAGTTGGCCATCAGTTAATGTGTTACTTTTCCAAGTCATTTAGCAGCTCTGTCTCTATATTGCATGTGATTATTGGGTTTTTCTCTGTATGTAATATTGTAGGGTCTATCTTACAATATAAAGTGCCTTGTGATTTGGTGCTGTATAAATAAAACTGAATTGAACTGACATTAAGTTAAGCAGATAAAATACTAGTAGGTGGATGGATTTTATATTTGATTTTATTTTTATTAAACCTTGCCTATATGTCTATATGTCTTTGTATTTTCCTACTATTTATTCTACCTTGTTAAAGTTAGTGATGAACAAAAGCCCTTTTTTACAGATACAGTTTTTTGTGGGAATTTTTCTAGGTGCTGAAAATATTTGAATCTTGATCACTTATTCAGTTTTGAATTGTACATGCATCGTGATGTAACTAATTTGTTAATAATTTATTCTTTGTCACAAAATATACAGGACTCTATTGTGATAGGATGGTCAATTTTCTTGATTTTCAGTAGACACACTTATCAGTAGCCAACAGAGGGCAGCATCTGTCTATGTCTGGACAAAAGAGTTACAACATAAACTGATGAATGGACGAGCAATTTAAAAGCAGTGAGAATGTCCATGCTGGTTATAGTCATCCAAATCTAGGCTTGTTTCATACTGCTGTGCCAGATATTAAAATCTGTTTTTCCTAATGTAATCATGGATGCAGTTGATGGTTAGAGATCTCCTGTGTGCGACTTTTGGAGGATCTTAAGAACAGCATGTCTAAATGTTCCCTGTCCCACTGCACTCATAAAAATACTGACCTCCATAGACAGGTACGTAAGTGACCCGGTAGCTGTCCACTCGAGCTCTTGGGGTCACCCAGTGAACAGTTGCAGACGTGTCAGTGACATCGGAGAAGCGAATGCCCTTGGGTGAACCCAGGTCTGGCAAAAGGAAGACAGAAACAGCAGATGGGGACAAAGACAAAAACAGAAGCATCAGTCAGTATGTGTACTGCCTTTTTTAGAATTCTAAGAAAGCACTGTATAGAAGCAAATATCAATCAGTGAACAGTTTTGACATGTTCTAGTGAGGATTTCCTCCAACAGAGTGAAGAAACAGACATGAAAAAACACACAGACACTGTAGCAGGGCAGATCCACCACTGAAAGGCACTCATTTTAGAGCAGAGCGAAAGCAGGAAAGCATAAAAGAGAGTGAAGTCCAGAGACAAAGGGGGCCTGCGGAGGCCCGGGCTCACACAGACAGAACTGTTCCCAGTTAAAAGTGAGCTGCGGTATCTTGCGTGACAGACCTGAAGAGATTAACTTGCTCGCATTTCATGGTAACACAAAAGTGAAGCATGCGCCACGCAACCCAAGACTAAATCCTTTACCTCAGGGGGGATGGTGGAAGACACAGGCAGCAGTTTTATATGACATGGACAACCACCACCTTCTTTACATAGAGACACTGGCACATGAAGTCAAGATATCAAAGACAACCTTTGGCAGGGGCATTCAGACAAGAATTAATAAAAGACCACATCAACACAACGAAAAAAGAGTAAAGCGCTAAGTACGTGTCCTGAGAGGGGCTCGACTGAAAATATGCAGTTTGAATGGCCTTCTCTGATACTTCAGATTGATGTACTTATGTGCACACATGCACACTTCTTTATACCGGATCATTTACTAACAGGTCTTAATACCACTTTGGGAATAGTGAAATCTCCTTTACCCTCTTAACATTCAGAGTAGGGTTAGGATTAGGTTCAAATCTACACCTCTACACGAATGTCTCATCTATATGGCATATAGAAGTGATTTTGGATTTTTGACTTGCTTTTTAAGCTTGTGACTCAAATGTGAAGCAAATCTAACCCTATCCTTAGTGGTTAACTGGTGTACTGGTGGATGCCATGAGGTTAAAACTACAATAATACTATAATTTAATGCATCCTAAGTGTTACTGCTTCATCTCAACCATACCAAGTACTTTTAATATTGGGCTGATCTCAGTAAAACCCACGTGAAAGTCAGATTCTTATCCAGCATCAGCCTTGAAAACAGCACTGCCTAATGTACCTGGTTGTTCATCTGCATCTCAGGAGTACTGTCAGACATAAAAGAACCCAAATGTCTGTTGGAAAAATACTGTAATGCTTTGGTACCAGGTTAGTAGACAAAAAGATGTACTTTATAAAGGACGAAAGTTAGAGCACAGCTACTACTCATGCTGTTACCACCAAAGACAGGATATGACACCATTCCACATTGACTACGCGGACAAGACGTATCCAGAGTTCCAGTTCACAGCTTGGGCCTCTCGTTCCATCTTTTCACTGTGTACCTGTTTTTAACACCTCCAAGAGAGACTTGGAGTGTCTTCCCAAAATGAGGCCAAAGATTTCAGCTTTGTACTCGGTATCCTCATTGAGATCTGTCATCACCGCACTTCTCTCCTCACCACCTAGCACCAGCTCTCTTGGTTGGTCTAAGCCTTTGGCCTGGCTGACCATTATGACAAAGGTGTCAAAGGAGTCCTCTTCGGCCATCCAGGACAGCTGAAAGCTGTCTGTGGTGACGTCGGAGACTAGGAGAGACTGCACCTCCGGTTCGTACTCTGAGTGACAGGGGTGATAGTCAGTTTGGCTTCTCTGTGGAGTACTTTAAGATTTGAAGAACATGGCAAACAAAAAAGGCGTATAACATGTTGACTTTGCAGAGTGGAAAGAGAAGAGTTTTAGTACAACAACATGAAAGAAACAAAATTCAAAGTGGAGTCTTTAGGGCTTATGTGACTGATCTGTTACATTTAATGGCAGTATTAATAAAATCAAGAAAAAACCGAGTCAAAACTGTGATCAGGAATAATTTATCAAGTCTGAGAAAAGTATAGATTACATATAGCTTTTATGGCCTTTAAAATACTGCATTTCCTCAGATGCGGAATTGAGGCTAACTCCAAAATGAAGTAAATCTTAATCAGTGTAATTTTCATCATAGAGAGATGAGATCCAATCAGAACAAAATAAATTGTGTAGAAAGCCACGAATGATATAATCTGAAGTAATCTCCTTGTACAGTAATGTTCGATGTACCTCTATAATCCTTCTCTGCACACTGGTACAACTTTTCAATTTTTCTGGAAAGGGTACAAGTTCCTGTTCCTCATGAAAATGTGACAAAATATCAACACTTGGGAGGAACAGAAAATTAAACATAAGGGCACATTTTACATTTGATGTAAGGAAATCCTATGATATTTAGCTGACTAAAACTAAAAGAATTCAGATGGCGAAAACCAAATCAAAATTTGCTGTCAAAATTTAAAATGATCTCAATAAATGTTGAAAAGTCCAACTTTACAGCAAAAATAAAAATCTCTATAGCCTAGTAAAAGCAACAATTTTGGTCCCATTTCAGATTTATGTTTCCAATACTATGAATTTCGAAGCAAAGGAAATAACTCAAAATAGCAGTGAAATCCTGAAAGTAGATTGAGTTGCAGATGTGCATACAGATGGGGTTGTGTGAATGTGAACTTGTAAAAGCCAAGTCAAGCAGTCATTAGCAGCTTCTAATAATGACAGTGATAGGAAGAAAGGCTGAGACACAGCAGGAGTCTACAGCTGTGGGAGAAAAAGCTCTGTTTCTCCTGAGGATGTGTTCGCTGCTGCTAATTAGTCAGAGAAACTTCCGGTAGCCATGCAGATGGATACATGGACTGGACAGAGCTTTTAAAGCAGCCTGGATAGAAGTAGATATAAGTGGGCTCAAGAAAGGCTCAGTGAAGCCCAGCGCCACTACTCATTAAAACACAACACCAAATGTGAGGGTCTCAGGGGTCATTGAACTAGCCTGAAACCCCCTTTTTTTAATGTGAGGGAAAAACCATGGCATTTGTTGTGAGAAAAAGCGGTGGAAATGAGAAGCAGAGCACACAAATCCCAGGGAGCTGTCACTCTTCATTAGCCGCCAGCCGGCTTCAGCTGGTCAGCGGAAGAGAGAAGAGAGCTACATCCATCAGCTAACATGTGTTAGCTTGCTACTGATTTCCCCCTCTCACAACCGCCTCCACCTTCTCTACACTTCCACCCCCTCTCAAGACCTGAGGGAACAAAAAGGAGCCTGTTAGTGGATGAGGTACACACCGGCGCCAGCTAACCTGCTAAGGGGGTCTGCAAGCTGAACCCCAGGGCTGGTCCCAGTCTCGCCTGATAATAGCTTGTACGGATACGATTCTGAACTGAGCTTTCTCCGGGTGCTCTCAGTGGTTCCAGTCATTCATTGTATAAAACACCCTCTCTGTTAATCAAAGTTTCCTCACTCCATCCTCAGCGACAACTTTATTTTCCCTGCAGTGTCCTTCTTCAGCAGACCGACGACGGCCACCGTGCATAACATAATTAGTCAGCGCTTGTATTCACACGTCGGAATGTTTTATGGATTAAGTGATGCTAATGAAAAATGTTAAGATGGTTTTGCCACACCATTAGCATGCAGACAATGGGCCGTGTTGAGCGCATGCCATATTCTGCGTGGCCCCAGAAGCCCCTGGCACCCCAGCACCAGAGCCCAGGGGCAACGGCAGCATGAGAATGAAGTGCAGTCCAGGCTTGAGGGAACTGGGGATGCATACAGAAGAGAGGCCTCACACAAAGTGACAAAAGAGCCTGAGGGTTTTTTCCTCTCTCCATCAGTCCTACCATCTTTCTTCCACATGAATGATCCTCATCAGTCAAATGCTGAATGATACTGTTGGATACTCAGCTACTTATTTTTTGACTTTTAAGCCTGCGCAATATTTCATGTGTTTCACAAAATGTTTATAATGATCTGTGTTTCTGTTACCTGTTTACCTCAGTGCTTTTGAATATTGACAGTGCTGTCATTGTGCACTTACACTTGATCTTTCTTTCATTCCATCCCGTTTTATATTAGAGCACATGCATTTCACGGTTTTTACTTCCCGGCTTCCCCACCCTCATTAGTGTGTCAGTTCACCTGCTTGTGATTACTGCTCTCTCTCTCTCTCTCTCTCTCTCTCTCTCTAGCCTTTTTCCACAAATTTTCTTTATGACTAGACTGGTCTTAATTTTTTTAATCTGAGAAAAATGAATACCAAAAGCACTGTTTTTTATAATCGTGAATTAGTATACTCTCAGAAAATAAAACATTTTTTTGACTGACTCTATCTACCATTTATGCCCCAGAACAGAAGCGACTCCACACCATATCTCATTAGTACCACTGTTTTCAGTATCCTAGTCCTAATTCTACCATAGACCTGCTTAAGATAGTCAAAGTCTAAAGGGTCTTTCAGATTTCAGTTGTTATGGTCCTGTAAAGAATTGTGTCATATTTTTTGTATCCCGTATTTAATGTAAAACTACATTCTCCAACATTCTTGGTAGTATATGCTTTCGATGTTTAAAGACCTCTTATTAGACATACTGGGATTTACAGCATGCTAATCACTGATAATGACTGGTGTTGGGGAAGGGGAAGCCAGTGCACCTTGACCTTCTCATTTGACGTGTTTCTCCCTGTTCACATACCAGACCAGGTGCTGTTTCAGGCTGGACTCATACCAACAGGCAGACTGACAAGTGGATCAAACGCAGCTCCGCGGCTGGACTAATATAGATTGAATGAGTTTTGTGTGGGCGCTGTAGTGTTAGCCCATTTCACGATCCCTGCATCAAAGGCAGGGATACGCGTGTGATGGATGGCTGATGAAGGAGTGTTGCTTGGGGATTTGGATTGTTCACAGTGTCTGGAAGGCGCAGAGATTTTGTTTACCCTGCAAAGAGTAATCTCCACTGCAAGGGCCGACAAATTGCCTTTATGTATACTTTTTAAAAAATAAAATGTATTTCCAAACCTGAAGCTAACCAAGAAAATAAGACCCGACTTGTTGCTTTGCAGAAATCCCATGGGCATGAACAAAACAAGCTGTTTTCATCCCTAAGTTAAAAGTTTCATTCTCAAAGATTTATAAAAATAAATTCTTTGCAATCTGATACATTTTTGAGCATATCAAGAAAGAGGTCCAAAGGTATAAAAAAAAATGCACAAGAACAAGTGTTTGTATAACACCTATTAGTGATTGCCACACTTCAAGGCAGTGCTGAACAGAGTAATTTAGAAAATTCACAGAGAGAAGGACAGATTACAGGACTGTGTCAATTAGAAAAAGAAGAAATCAGAGGAAAATGCTAGGCCCCAGAATTGACTGCATTGATACCTGTGATGGTTTCTGCAATGACAGGGTCTAATGGGGCTCCCCTGTACACCCCGTATACAATAGCTCTGTACCAGGTGGTGGGGTAGAGGCCGGTGATGGCGAGGCTGCGAGCATCAGCGGGCACAGTGTGATTTTGCCACTCAGCGTCCGTCTCTGCATCAGTTACCGTGATCAGAAAAGACTCAAAAGCCCCATCCTCGGCAAACCAGGACAAGAGGAAGCTGTCCCACGTTACATCGCTGATTGTAACGTTGGTCACCACGGGCTTCTCCTCCTCTGGGTGATGACAAACACATCAACAAAAGGTTAGACCAATTCATATGGCAAAGCCGATGGTCAACTCATTTGCACACTTCTAACTGCTTAATATCCACGAGGTCACCGGTGAACTCTTTAGGGGTAGGGTTAAGCTTGCTTTTCAAGGGCTAGATAATCCCATAAAGAATGATCACTGCCAACCTGGTGGATGTTAAGATGATAGAAAATACATCTGGCTTCATATATTGGTCAAACCTTAAAACACAAACATACAAGTGCTGATCAAAACATTCGAGGAATAGTGCTATGAAAATAAAGAACAGCTGTTTTTTTTAAATCTCTCACTGGAAGTCACACAGTTTCTCTGTACTTACTGTATGACCATGCGATCTAACCTTGATTTCCTTCAGTCAGTGATATGCTACTAGGATGTACCAATATGCTGCTTGTAATTTCATTTATTAATGTTTCAAATACTCGTATTTAGAAAATATGTATGCAATTGAGAGCTAGTGCAAACTGGCCCCCCAAAATAATAATAATCAGAGCTGAGGTCATTTGAATTAATTAGACTATATTTTTTAATGAAGATTATTGAAGTGAAGATTATTTTTAGGAATGTATCTCCTTTCGTGAATGTATCTGATTATGTGAATAAATTGTAATTCGTTGTCATTATGTATCTATATTGTATTTTAGTTTTATGTGGTTGAATATTAGAATATTTTATTTGTGTATGGTGGATGTGAAAAACCCAACAAGGGACACGAGTTGGAAATCAACCTCTTTGTGCAAATTACCAGTGTCACACTTTGTACTCCTTAAGATGAATTATTCCTATCAAATAAATAGAGATCTGTAAATTTTTTTGTGGGTATGCCAATTTCTGGAAGTTTTTGATCACACGATGGACACACATTTTGAAATTTATTTAGGTTCTTTTGGAACATTTTCTGTTGACAAAAACTCACAACAATGTAGATGTGAAACATATAACAACCAACAAAGAACTATTTAATCACATGTAGGGGGAAAGACAATTCTCCAGCACTCAGTAATTTCATTTCACCGTCAGGAGAAAGGAGAAAAGGTCCAGAATGGAAATATTCTCATTTTTCCACTACAAAAGACCAGAGAGAACAAATAGCCCCATTATCATTGTCTACCTATAGCCATCTACTCTATATTACCATATCAGTGGAAGACATAAAGATAGAGAGCAGTGGGCAGATATGCTGATGCAGCTTGTGCGCATTAATGGCTGTGAATGAGCCATTAACATTTGAAGGTGCAGCGGAGCCCGGCCAGTGCGGCAGAAGTACGCTGTCCACTTCAAACCTACGGGGAGGCCATGCAGAGCCATGAACAGCCTGTAATTGTAGTCCATTGTGTGTGCAAGCATTCACAGAGTAGATTAGAAAGAGATGGAGATAGATGGCTCAGGTAAACATCAAGGCTCCCATTATCCTCTTTCACTGTGCGGCACAGCAGAGAGTAAATGGGATGGTAGACAATAGGAATGTAAGGTGGGGGGTTGGTTGGAATCAGCTGATCATTGATTACCGAAAGCTCAGACTGACAAGGAAAATACAGAAATCCATTTTCTGTGCCTACAGTATAAAGAGAGATTGAGTCTTTTGTTTTTTGGAAATACCCTAATCTTTTCTTTAATTTTCCTTATATAGCAATCATATGAATTACATCAAAGCATGTAATCGACATGCTGGTCCACCATGTCCATTTCACGCTTTGCCTCTCTAAAGCATGAAATGGACATATATATATGTACATATTTTGTTGTGATACTGGATTGAGCAATGAAAAGCAGAGAGTGATTTAAGTGATTTCTAACATACATCAATTGTCAATCAATTTTCCTGTAGACTCCTGGTGAAGCATAGGGCCGCACATCTATAATTGTAAGTAGATATAATTTTGGAATTTGTTGACTCTGTTAAATAATAGATGATAAATATATAGAAAAACAAAACCATACACTGTAAATCAGTAAAACCCTTGGAAATATCCCTATGACCACATAAGCTTCGGTTGCATTGCGGTGCTATATAAACCATTACAGAAATGCTTGTGTATTGCTTTTGAATGTGAAATCAGAGGAGTTAATGTAGGAAAACCAAGAAGTGAACATTAGCTTTTCACTTGGTCACAATTCATCTGAGGTTAAAAAGAAAGAAAAAAGCTTAACTGGCCCTCACCATGGACTTTATATAAAAGATGGACATACCTTCAAGGTCTAATAATAAAATGCAAGGTACTAAAATCCAGCCCCTTACCTAACAACTATTAAATACAACATGATGCCTATTTTGTCAATTATGGTACAAACCAGAAGAAACTTGAAGGCAGGGTTTTCTTTAGGCCTCACCTGCCATATGATTTTCTAGGTGTGCTGCATGCACTGTCCATGGAAAGTCCCAGTCAGATCTGTCCCTTGCTTGTGATGTCAGGTTTAAAAAAAAAAAAGCTAAGATGTCAAAGGCCAAAACTGTCAGGCCAAATCTTCAAAAACAGGACCTTACAAACCAACAGGTAACATCACTGTGGCTGCATCCATCATTTATAAATTTCATGGCTGTCTTAATGTTAGTTAATGTGTTAAAATGTCATAGCAGTTAGTCGATTAGTTTAGCTGTGTCTGGCACATGGATTCCTTGGTGTTGATAAAAGGACCAAAAGTCTGTATTTAGATGGAGACACCATGGTTTCACAAAAGCTAACACCAGATACTCACCAAACACACGTTTAACTCTTCATAGGGCCCAAACCTTTAAATGCCAGGCAAGTAGCATATAAAGGTCCTGTTCAGTGATTCAGCCCAGGCTCACCGATATTTCTCTTCGCCCAGGCTCTAATCTTATAGCCTAACTAACTATATATTTACTATATTTACTATATACTATATTTACTATAGTTAGCTAAAAATAAATTTATTTTTAGCTAGCTTCTAAACTTAAACGTACGCTTTGTCTTTAACAGGGCAAAAAATACTATTTAACTTAAAACAAACAGAAGGGGAAAAAAACTTTCCCATTAACTCAGTGAGATCTAGCCGCGATTTCAATGTTTGGTTTAGCAAAGCGTGACTCTAAGATTTTAGTGTGTGTGCTGCTTTAAATTGAGATGAATGAAATTTCAATTTTCAACATATAAAACAAGCCTTTACAAAAATCTCTTTTAAGCTTGTTTGTCTTGTTTTGCATTTTATGTTTCTTCCCTACATAAGAATGTAGCAATGGCCACAGCAAGTCCTACAGAGATGCTGTTCACACATAGCACTTCTGCTCTTCAAACAAAATTC
The DNA here is from genome assembly GCF_000239375.1 of Pundamilia nyererei. Lineage (NCBI taxonomy): Eukaryota > Metazoa > Chordata > Actinopteri > Cichliformes > Cichlidae > Pundamilia > Pundamilia nyererei. The sequence continues at coordinate 765,932 of NW_005187568.1, forward strand.
AGTTTTACTCTATGTATTAAATCTTAATGGACTAGTTAAAGTCTACTATAGAGGTGATGGGAATGTCTTTTTTTTCTCTTGAATTTGAGAGAACCCTTAAAATCTGCTCATGCGGTTGAAGATGCGTGCAATGACATTATCAAATGGTCCCCTAAGATATCACCTTCTTATATGGATATCTTCCATTTGATACTCATTCATCCTCAGTGTGTTAATTTAAAGAATGATAGTTGAACTTCTCCACCAGGCAGTGTCCAGACCTTACAGATCATGTCAATGCATGCAGGACATTGATTTTGCTTTATTCACAATGTTTTGCTTTCTCTTTCTGTTCTATTATGTTAGGTTGTTAATGCACCATGAATCAAATTTGATGGAAACAGTCACATATAAACTGACTTCTTGGCAGAATTTGCAGCAACTGCCAAAATCCAAATATGTCAACACTTTGTAAAAGGCTTTCAGGACAGCTGATTATAGGGTAACTCTGTGGGTTTAGTTTTCCTTTGTGCAAATATGCGCATATTCACGGAAGTCAGATATTGTGATCCAAACTCAGTCAGCTGATTAGTTTAAATTATGATAATCCTTGCCTGTGGCACCTGATTTCCCTATTTTTGTTTTTTTTTATTGCATAGTATCTAAATTTTATATCCTGCTTCTAAAATTATTTGGATTTTGAAAGGTGCATTTTGGTTTGCCACTATTTCCCTGCACACTTATCTGAAAGACTTGACATCAAACTCTTGATACTTTTTGATGACTGTAAGGTTCCCAGACTCCTCACTCCACCCCTCCTCTTTCCTTGAGCCCCTCCTGCAACAAGAGCATGATCTGTGTTTGCACTACGTGTTTGGATACGATAAAGGCTAAAGTATCAACCAGGCTGTGGATTAGAGGGCTGCTGATTTCAGAGACAATGTTTTAACAGGAGTCTCAGCATGTGGCCTTTTATCTGACAGACCCACAGTTCATCGTGGTCAAATCGCACAAACCCAGAGGGGAGCGGGGCTCACGCCAACAATTATCACATGAATGAACATTGTGCATGGCGCACACATATCCATACAACCACCCCCCAGCCCCACCCCAAGCCTCATGAACCTACCAATACACAACGCACATACTCCGGGGTTCACTCATATGTACTATTCATGACCACACAAACAAGTGAACATAAAGAGCATGGTGCAGCAGCCAATAACGTATCAAAAAATATTTATTCCAATGGCTCACCTTTTCCCTCAAAGGTTATCAATTTTTGCCTGTAACTATGCATTTAATGAGCACTTGTTACATAACCAGAAGGTTTAACAGTGAAATATTTGCCTTGGAGGCTCTCAGACCACAGCATGAAAAATTTGCCACCATCACCTTATTTGCCTTTTCATCCAAGGAAAACTTGGAAAATAGAAAAAATAAACCCACAGTCTATCAATGGGGAATGAGGAGTTTAAAACACTGAACTGAGAAGCAAACAATGGGTTCAATTCATTGCGTCAGTGTGGCTGCTGTAACGAATAATGAAATGTAAATAAACCTCTGGTCAATAAGAACTTCAGGGAGTCTGTCACGCATCGCCAGCTGAAACCAGGCAATAGAATTATGCAGACCAAGTCTCAGCTTAAGCTAAGAGCTGACTTAGTTCTAGTGGTATGCAGGTTCATTTTGTTTTTACCTGCTCAGATTTTAAGCTATTTTTGTGCGGTATTACATTATAAGCAATGTTGTGGAAGTGCTTTGGCCAAAACTAACCGCAGGGTTCACAAGTGCCATGGCTAACAGTTTAGAGACAGAGTATAATAAATGTGGAGTGGATGGTGGCAATGCTAATATAGGTTACATATCATTTCTTATCTGGGTATCTGAAAATGTTTAATGTTATCTCATTGGCAGAAATGCCAGCAGAAAAGCTATCAAGATTGCTCGGCTTCCTCTCTCGACGCTTTTTTCTTTTCTCTTTTCTTTCTACTTTTTTTTCTGCCAGACAATTCAGAAAGCCTATAATGTCAAACAAACCACTCCTGCTTCACTAGAAACTTCTCTTTTCACATGTGTTCAGCCGTGCTGACCTGTGGGTGCTGAGATGGTGGCAGGTACGCTGCTTCTGCGGCCCCTCTCTGCACTGATGTTGATGGTATACAGCATACCGGGTGTCAGGCCCCTCAGGGTGTGAGTTTCAGAGCTGCCCGGGATAACTTCTTCAGCCCTGTGACCATCAGCGGAAATGTAAACCAGCCTGTAGGAGTCCAGTTTGGCAAAGGGACGCCTCCACTCCAGCATCATAGTAGTTTCGGTCATCTCTGTTACAGTCAGGTCTTTGGGAGCATCGAGGGCTGATGGTGTGTGAAAGAGGGGAGGTATTACACTGAAGACCTTTTTTCAACAGTTGCATTTTCCTGTTTAGATTTGTTTTGCTGCCTTACTGATGCTTACTGACGTCCACTACTATACTAGTTAATAAAACATAATTTGATGGCATGCCAAAGCAATATGTTATCGTGGTTAGATCTGATTTGAAAGAACTGATCAGAGCAGTGAAACAAGAGGGCAGAATTATCGAGAGGTAATAGATTCTGAAGGAATAAAGCTTGGTGCACAATTGTAGTCAAGAAACACTGATTATTTAGTCTCCAAACTATTGTTATACTATAGGATACCCATCAGAAAAGTTGTAAGACTATCTATCCATTATAACATTAACTGCTAACTGTCGCATTCAGAAAAAAATAAATTTATAGATATTCCAGCATGAGGCCACAAAATTCTAGGAAGACAAATGATTTAACCTCTCGATTAGTGCTAATAAGATATATTAGTAAATGTAACAGCTATAGACCAACTTAGGCCCAGTGGGCCATCTGGCTTTAAAACCTGTTCTAATATTCTGTCTATAGGATCAAATAAATACCAAATGAATGTCAATCAATTTGAAAAATCTGTTGAAAATTCAGCAATTCTAAAGACTTTAAAAATGGACGCACCTCCTGTCTACATTAGCATGCATAAGAAAAGGTGACTGTCTCATAACGATATGGCAGATTTTACAATAAAGCAGACGATTCAGCCGTGAGGGAATAAAGCCAAAAACATTCATATGAATATTGAGGAGTGGTGGGTGCCACCCTGACTTCTCTCACTACTGTAAACTACATCCTTCGAACCAAAACTTGAGCCTTGTCCAAAAAATGAATGTTTCTTTTTAAATATCAATTTGTAGAATTAGCATATAAATTCTATCAGTGTAGCAGGAATCACAAAAGGATATCTTGTCTCTGAAAAAAAAAACCCCCGTTACATATAGAACGTGATTATTAAAAGCAGTGTGTCAGTGTCAGCATCTCACCGGTCACAGCGTTGGCCGTCGTGGGCAGACTCTCCCTCTCATCTTTCACTGCCGTCACACCCATCCCATACTCCGTGCCGGGTCTCAGGCCTACAGAACAGGGTAACATTAAAAACACTGATACGGAAATAAAAAGCTATGTCATGTTTTGCTTGTTCACATCCACTGAGGTGTCAACAAATGAACGACGGGGAGCCTCTGTAGTCAAGTGGCCAGCTGTTTCAGCTAATGGCTCCAATGCCTATGGCAAATGCACAAAAAAACACTCTCTTGTGGCTTTATTGCACAATAGATTGCAGCCTAATTGCATTTCATGGTAAGCCTGCGCTCGCTGCAGAACATCAGTGTTATATTTGCATTGATGGATCTATAGGGCCCTTGTTGCGGAGCAGAAACACTACTTGCTATGATATAGCAGGCTCCAGAGGCCCTTTAGTCTCTACAATTAAGCCCTCTCTGGGCCTGATCGCCTTTATTAACTCCCACAGAGGTCATCGCACACAGAGCCTTACAGCATGAAATTACACCTAATGCCCAGGAAACTCATTATCAATAAAATCACGAGCGTGAAGGCAATTACAGATAATAAGTGTGTGAAAGAAGTGCTGAGGTGTGTGTGGAGCAGAGGGGGGCGTCAGCTGAAAGGACACAGTGCTTTATTTTCATGAGCTGGGCCTCCCAAGGACAAAGAATGTGGCCAGACAAAGACACTACGAGCTTGTTTTGAGGGTCTTTTTTCTCATGGTTTCTAATCCTACCATGCTGAATGCACAGTGTAGAAACAAACAAACAAACAAACAATAAAAACAAAACTCATCCGCCTCAAAGCATAGCTTTTTAATGTCAGCAATGCAGAGAGATGAAAAACGTGCCTGCTATTCTTGTCTGAGCAAAGTCTCCCAGCGAAACAAGCGGCAATGTTTTCCAATTAATGTCTCAATGCCAAGCCCCTCCTGGGTGATTTTCTAATAAAGTGGGTCTTTTGTAGACAAGCAAACATTTCACAAAACAAAACAAAGAGAACCTGTCTTGGAAAATGAGCAGGCTGAAAATAACTCTAGCCATTTAACACAGAGTCCCACAAACGCTTGTCCCATGAATTTGGAAAATAAACACTTCACACTGTATCATTTAGTTTTCCACAGGGGCCTTTCAGCTGTGCCATTTGGATGCATAATACTAATGAGCCAAGATGATCACAAAGCAGCAAAACAAACCCTGAAAACAGCTGAGTGAAACAACTGGCAAGAAGTAACTACAAAATCCCTGATTAGACAAAACCTTTAGTACAGGTTAACAAAGATTTACTTATTCTCTTGATATAGCAGTTATATAAGATATTAAAGATATCATCTGGGTTAATGTGTTGTGGAAAAGTCCATGATGCCTTCTCCATAACTAAGGAACAATCACTATAAGTCATGGCTTTGTTAATGGCTCGTTTTCCCTCTTTCAGCATGGTTTAGGAATAAGGATTAGGTTTTGTACTCCAAGTTATACATGTACTTTTAAGAAACTAGAATGAAACTTACAGTGATTTTGATACAGAGTTACAGATTTTGTATTTAACTGTCTTCTTTTTTTTTTGGCTCTTTCAAATAGGTGAAATTTTTAGAAAAAGGGGTGGACATGAACTTAACCCAAACCCTACTGCTAACCCTAAATGGGTCACTTGTGACCTGGTGAGTATTAAAAACTCACAGGTACACCTTGCTATACACAGCTGGCCTTCAGAAGTACCTCAATTCTTCATGGCACCGATTTAACAAAGTGCTGGAAAGATTCTTCAGAGATTTTGGAAAAATACTTTCATGATGTCATCACCTAGTTGTTGGCTGCACATCTATGATAAGGAGTTCCCTTTCCGCCACATCCCAGCTCTATTGAAATGACATTTGGTGACAATGGAGCCCGTTTGAGTGAAGTGAACTTATTGTCATGTTCAAGAAACAAGTTTGAGAGGATTTGTGTTATCTTGCTGGCAGCAACCGTGAGAAAATGGGAACTCTATTGTCATAAATGAATAAATAGCTAAAGTCATACAACACTTTCTACTGTAAGACTTAGACCCTCTGTCACACACACTTTCACAGTACTTTTGTCTTTATCTTTTATCTTTGCACACAATCTCATAGTCCGATGGATGCAAACAGAAGAATAAATGTATATTCAGCATGTTGACTGGAGTAGTTAGGTATCAATCCAATAATCTTCTAACCGATAGAAAACCTGCTCTGTGACGTAAGGCATAGCCACTATTGGTCAGCAACAACACGCAAGTATTTTATGGCTTAATTGGTACTAAGAGATCCAAATTGTGCTAAGAAACCACACATCACCACTAACTTGACCCAGTGATACAATGTGGTATGGATTTGTATTTTCATACTTAGAGGATGAGTGGTTTATTTGGGTAACTTTTGTCAGCTCAAAACTGTGCGGGTCATTTTTCTCTGACCCCTGGCATCATCAAGGCATTTCCACCAAGAGGGGCTATGACTCAGTGGCCCACACACCTAAAGATCATTTTGTGGGAAAATCCCAGCAGATCAGCTGTTTTTGAAATACTCAGATCACCACATCTAGCACCAACAATCATGTCACATTTAAAGTCTCTTCAGTCATCTTTCTTCCCCATTCAGATGCTCTGTTTCAACTACAGCAGCTAGTTGTGGGCATGTGTACATGTGCAACTGCATGTTCCTGCTGAGGTGTATGGAAAAAAGTGCCCACTGAGTATATGATAGCACTAAGGTACTGAGAGCTTTACTATCAACTGAGGTTGATAGTTTCTGAGAAAAATAACCAATTTTAAGTCAAACAAAGGGTATCAAAACTTTGTTAATGGATAACAAAATGATCCTTTATAAGTCATTTTCAGGACAGCTGTATAATCTATCCTTTCAGCTGTAATTAACTACTATATCAAATCTGCAATAATGACTAATACATCACTATCACTGTGTTATATTATCAGTGTTGGGGAGTAACGGAATACATGTACCGCCGTTACGTATTTAAAATACAAAATATGAGTAACTGTATTCCGTTACAGTTACCGTTTAAAAAGGTGGTATTCAGAATACAGTTACTTTGTTGAAATAAATGGATTACACTGCGGTACTTTCCTGTTTCATTTTGTCGCGGGTCAGGACTGTTTGGGTTTTGTTTGACAGCTACGTTCTGTTGTTCCAGGCGGCAGCGCTACGGTTGCCATGGTTACAGGGCGACGCTCTCTCTCTTTCTCTGCGACTGTGTGTTTCCTAGGTGAGAGAGCGCCTTTTCGTTGTTGTTGTTGCTGTTGTGCTAAGCTAACAGGCAGAATGCTACAAGCATAGCTCTAAAGAATGTAGCATCATGGGCAGTGTAGTCCGTGTTGCAGAGAGAATGGATTGCCATACACGTTATGGGTCTGTGAGCGCGAGGAGGGAGAGAGAAAAAGGGGAGTGGAAAGGTAGGAGTTGTCATCGAGGAAAAACGGGAGCTGGAAGCATGTAAATATAATAATAACCACTTCAGCCAAGCTATTAAGACTCGACTGTACACCGTGTTCGTGTTTTCCTCCGAAAACAATAAGTTCCGTTGGAGCAGTCTTTCAACGCCTCTCTCTGTCTCTCGCAAGAAAAGTTGACCCACACAACAAAGTAAAGCTAGTTTTCGGCTACGAGCCGACAGGGACCCCGCCGTATTAGTCAGAGGTCCCTTTCGGAGTCGCGGACCTTCAGTAATAGTAATAAATCACACGGCAATAGTACATTCACGTTGTTGTAAAAAGCATGATAATATATTAAGTAATCCAAAGTATTCAGAATACGTTACTGTCATTGAGTAACGTAACGGAATACGTTACAGAATACATTTTGGGGCATGTATTCTGTATTCTGTAATGGAATACATTTTAAAAGTAACCTTCCCAACACTGTATATTATAAACCTTTTAATTTTCTGCATCTACTCAGCTGTCAGGACCTTTCCAAATTCCCTTGTGTTTTTTTTAACTGATGTGTAGGAAGCTTGTCTTTGAATCATGCTTTAACTGAGCATATGACAGCACATTTCCCTGCTGGCCTCTCTTTAGTTGTGAATGTTAAAAAACAGACCTGATATGTTGGGCTTAGATATACACTTGTTGGGAGGCTTGTACTGCAGTTGCGTAATGTTCACATGTCTTTTCCACTCTGTGTGCATAAAGAGGTGTTACATGTAAAACACAGCAGAGAATCCCACACTAAACTGAAATGAAACAAGTGCATATAAATTAGCTGAATAATTTGGTGAACACCAGCTTTCTGCTGGCTTCCACCTCATGTAAGTAGAGTCATTGAGCTGCACCTGAATCACATCCTGTCCTTAATGCACTACCCCTACCAATGCAGTTTGCTAACCAAGCTTGCTAGCACTAGCTGCTAACTTACCACTCAACCTTCCCACCCATATATTGTTACCTTTGGTTCACAATGCCAACATGGTACGGGCAACAATGCTAATGCTTGAAAATCCAAGTTAAAAAACCAGTGGTCATGCATAAACAGTTTATGGGCATAATGAAACAGGAAGAACAAGGTAGGTGGCCTTATATATAGCTAATCACTATAACTATTCTGTATCCATACCAATAAAATGGTTTATTAATAATTTCCTAACATTTTGCACATTAATTATAAGCAGATAAAAATTTACAGAAATTCCACAAAAATCTGTCATGCTACCATTTTCCAATTAACTGTGCTTTGTTAAGCCTTTATAAGCTACATAGACATCTAATATAATACAGCTAATATAGATTTGTTTTTGAACAGCAGTATGTTATTTGGATAGATGTTTGTTTGTGATACAGAACCAGTGATCTTGGCCTGAGTGGAGTCCTTAGGTCCTGGGGGAAACAGCAGCTCTTCATGCTCTCCACCAGACAGAGGTCCATACTTGATGCGGTAGTTGTCGACCTGAGCACGGCTGTTCTTCCACTCAAGAGTGATGCTCTCGTCTGTCAGCTCTACTGTCTGCAGGTCTCTGGGGGCGTCCAGGTCTACAATGCAGAAATATACTTTAAATAGATGTAACCTTACCCTGACCTAAACGTAAATGGATTTCTCATTTATGAATAAAGGAAAAACAAGAAGTTCCCTTTACACCAAAACCTCAAGTGATTGTTGGGGCTTTCTCACTAATATTTAAAGGTAAAGTGCCTTGAAGACATTTTTGTTGAATTTGTAGCTTTATTGTACGGTATTTGTTTTACAGTAGTAGGCACATTATATAGCTTATATAGCTGCTGGTAAGATCCATTAGGCTAGTTGAACAGAATTCTCTATTCCATGCATTAAGACAAAGGATATGTTGTACACCACATGTACTGTAAGACTTGTTAGGAGTAGCAGTGCATTCCACATTCTTGGTCCTGGTTCTCTTGCATATACCGTTAATCCTTTTTGTAAAATTTTAGGTTCATGTCAGTACTGGTAGAAGCCACACATATAATTATTTTATCATCATAGTATAAAATAGCAGTAATATATAATGGATAATAGTAGATTCCATGCATTAACTGAGGTCTAAATCATCATCAGCAATAACCCTAATGTGTCAGAATAACAATTTTATGTTCCTTTTTAACATTTATGCATTCCAAAAAAAAAGAAAAAAAAATCTTTCACGTATTTACAATCAGGGTGCAAAGATCTCTTCTCTGCATATCTAGCAGGTAGGGTCATCTTTAAACTTTGAAAGTCTGGACAGGGACCAACATACGATAGATACTGATCATTTTGAAATCAGCCTTTACTGTTTTACTGTTCCCTCAATTCTGCAATGAAATGATTCATCCATGGATGGATCGGCTACAAGAAAGAATCACATTGATATTAGAGTGTTGTATACTGTACAATTCTAATAGTGCAGTGGTAACTTTCATCGGGAACTCAATGGAACTGTGAAAGACAACATTGGAGACTAAGTCAGAGGCATTATTAAGTTTGGAATATCCAATGGTGATACACTGTCACCATTGCTGTTTTGCAAAGGCCTAAGCCTGCTAAGCTATCATATCACATAGAGCAGATACAGATATGGATTCAGGAGTAGAACGGCCATCCGCCACCTCCCGAGCATAGATGACGCAAGCACAAGCTCTAGGCACCAGATGCAGGCAGGAGTCTACCACAGCCAACACAGTCCAAGTTGCAGGCTGTACAAAAGTGCCCCAGAGACTTTCCAGCACATAGTAACAAGACATAAGATACAAGCTGGGACAGTGTATACATATACTGAGAGGCACAACCAAGTGGCTGGGATAGTGTTCAGAAACATCTGTGTTACATATCGGTTAAAATTTCCCAAGTCCTGTTGTTCTCAGGCAACTGGGATAAGGTCCCATGGGACTTTAAATTCCAGAAAGACATAGTGGTGGGTTGACAAGGGGCAGGAGACTGCAGTTGTGATGAATGTGGGAATCCAAGCAGGGAGCAACATCAGGAAGAAGGAGGATGGAAAAATAAAGAAGTACCAGGGCCTGAGGAAGCAACTGGAGCAGATGTAGAAGGTAAAGTCCAAAGTGATCCCAGTGGTAATAGGAGCATCAGGATCTGTAACCACCAAAACTGGAAGAGTGGCTTCAGCAGCCTGCTGATCTCTTTGGTTATGATGTAAGGAAATGTTCTGGGGGATTTGAAATGGGCAGCACATGCAAATTTAAAAAAATTAATGCATCATAAAAAACAAGGGATTTCACTTGGAAAAATTGTCAAATCTTTCAGGAGGTGATGTCAGAGAGTGGAAAACACAAAGGAAGTTTTTTTCTGGTAAAGCTGTTAATAATAATTGTTAATGCAATGGGCAGTTGTAATTCTTTAAAACTGTATGCCTACAACAATACGAAACTCCCTCCATGTTATTTTTGGTAAACATTCTTTCTGACAAAATGAAGAACTGCTGTACTAATTCACGAACAAGAATTATTTTTGTGTTATAGGCACACACAGAGTATTCAATACTGAAGTCTACCAAATAATGACAGGTGTTACCTGTAAGGAAGGACTCGTAGATGGGAATGCTGGTCCCTTCTCCCCGCCGCGCTGTCAGAGACACCTCGTACTCTGTGTCAGGGGTGAGGTTTCCCAGATGGTACTGGGTGTCAGCAGAGGTCAGGTCCACCAAAGTGCGATCGGCGGAGTTCAAGCTGGGTCCGTAGGAGATGGTGACCCCATCCACCTCAGCCACGGGCTGGAACCAGGTCACCAGCGCAGTGGTGTCAGTCACATCACGAACATTCACCTGGCTTGGGCCATCGATCACTGAAGAAGAGGTAACGATGTCATTAGCAAAACTCAGTTGCTGTGTACCACATATGAGGTATTAGGTGCCACATATGAAGTATAACAACTTGGACAATGTCCTAACTTGAATCACCTGACATTTTCCCGAGTTAAAATGTAAAAACAGCATTTGTGTTCAGCAAGAATTTGTGTATGAGCAGAAAAAGAAATTTTTCATGCCAGTCATATCTTGCCTATTCATAAGTTGCTGACCACAGACCTTGAAAAGAGGGATATCATCATTTTAGTAATGCAGGTGCTGAAAATGTGTCAGCCTGTTTGCATTAATAGTTTATTCAAACTATCAATTCCCAGCTCCATGAAGGGTGCCTTTTCACTGCTGCTCAAATTGATTTGTCACACGTAAGCAAGTTTAGGAAAGTCAAGCCGCTGTGTGGGGCTGATAAAATGAAAAATCTGCATTTGAGCTTAATACTGATTTGTCTTCTAAGGAGACTGTGAAAGTGTCGTTTGAGTGTCATGGTACTATTCTTCTGGGAGGCCAGCTGCCCTCTGAGTCTGACTGCTTGACTGACTGGTGCCTCCTACACATAGTGGGTTAGGTAGGAAGGGGAAACAGAGAGGGGAGAGCTGAGCGATACACTTCATACAATTAGCCCTTCAGCATGCAAATCCCAGAGTATGGCCTGCAAGCTGGCATAATGGGAGACATTAAGAGAGCCTGAATGACAAGAAGAACACCAGACCTCATAATCCATGTGGTGTTTAACACATGTATGCTTAAGAAAATGTAAGACATATAAAACATGCATTACATTTTATATATTGTGTGTGTGTGTGTGTGTGTGTGTGTGTGTGTGTGTGTGTGTGTGTGTGTGTGTGTGTGT
>NW_005187568.1:777455-818082 GCF_000239375.1 Pundamilia nyererei
TGTGTGTGTGTGTGTGTGTGTGTGTGTGTGTGTGTGTGTGTGTGTGTGTGTGTGTGTGTGTCAAAAAGCTTTTTAAATATATCAGTTGAAAAAAATGTCATATGCAGAAATGTATTCATTCATTCATTTATTTACTTCACCAGTTATCCTGTTCAAGGCTCCAGGAGCCCATCTCAGCTCTGATAGGGTGAGGGGCTATACCTGCCCCCCCTTCAACAAGGTGTTTATACAGAAAGTGTAAACACAGAGAAACAGCTACAGTATTTTACTCTCTTCTAAGGGTATAAAATGCCTATCTGGGCTTATATCTTAATGGTAGCACAAAATGAAGCACATAGGAGGCTCCACGTACGTACCTCAAAGAACAATACTGTTTTTGGAAGTTGGAAGATCTGACCTGATTTTCATGCATTTGTACACTGTTATTCAGAAAGTATTGATGCACAATATTTAACATTTGATGTTTCTGTTGCCTTTTGTTTTTTGTTTTTTTTTAACTTGGTACTGTTAGATAACAGTGATAACAGTGAAATCTGCATTCTCTATTTACCCAGTGAAACCAGATACATCCAGGTCTGAAGTAAAATTCATTTGCAGCAGCTGAAGTTAAATAACGAGAAGTGCCAGTTTTAGGTGTTTTTTCCCTTCTTATGCACATAAAAATGTTCCCCATATTCCCCAGTCAGGACACCTTAAAACTCACTGTTGGTTGCTGCTGATGAAGTTACAGTTAAAACCCTGTTTCCTCATTTTACATGATCCTCAGGCCTGAACCCTTCAGAGTGGTAGAAGCCTTTTGGGCTTTTAGCTAGATAAAGTCAATAAAGCAGACATCTGAAAATCCATATCAGATTTTACTGCCCGTACTGAACCACAGCAGTGTAATGCTATCGAATGAGCAAACCACTTGATGCTGACATGTCAGGGTATTTCCAGTATATTCTGACTACACGACAGATAACCCAGGAACAAATGAACGTATATTGAAAAGTAACAACTTGCATTTAACTATGACAACTATAAATGACAATTGTGATTCCTATTTCTGTATATGACACTGTCTGTGTTTTTTTAGGACTAAATGTTAAAACATTTGCCCAGGCTTAAAATACAAAAAGTATTTAGAAATTAAAATACATAAACATCTTTCAGCTGAGATAAATCTTTTTTATGCCAATTGGCTTCAGAAAATCCTGATATGATATGAATGACAAAAGTAATGTATGCTATATGTGCACATGTTTAAAAAGCAAGACCATAAATATAGAGGTTAGGGTCTGTTCAGTATGGTTAATGGTTAATGCTTTTCTTTTTTTAAATACATAGAGGATGCTGTTATAAAATAAAAAAACAAATCAGCCAGTATAAATGTGGAGACTCACTTGTGACGACATTCTTGGAGGCAGGCGGTCCACGTTTGTTGTTCTTCACCACCTCCAGTTTGACCTCGTACTCCTGGCCTGGACCCAGGCCCGATTGCTCAAAGGTGGTCTCCGGTCGGCCCAGGGAGTTCAGAATCTCACCGTCTTCCTCTTTCTGCCAGCACCAACAAAAAAAACCCCCCAACAAAAACCCCCACCAATCAGCACCCACTACAAAGACTTGTCCTGGCATCATGCGTAAAGCAAAAGAGGGGAAAATAAACCAGTCCGATCATACATAAAAGCATTCTGGGTGGCAACTGAATTTAAGAGTTGACAGGGAATTTGGTTTAATAGTATTGAACAAGTCCAAGTAGCCCTGTTTGGAAAGGTTTTATTTTCCTCTAAAAGGAAAATAAAGTGTTAAACAGAGACATTCACTCTGTGCTTTATGGTCACTGGAGCTGTCAGGACTTGCTCACAGTTTTAACTGCTGTGTTTTTGTCTTCTGGCGTGGCTATAGCATTTTTGAGGAAGATTCTAAACTCCATCCTCAAATATGCACATTAATGCACTTAATGATTGGTTTCCCCTGGTGGAAAGTATAAATAATTGCTTAACTACTACGTGGAACACATGAGGTCAGGTAGCAGAACTAACCGTGTTTCTGAAGATGAGGTTCCAGCCATCGAAAGCAATGTCCAATGGATCCCACTGCACCTCCACAGAAGTATCCCGCACTGACTTGAACTTGAGACCCTCAGGCTCAGGAAGATCTGTGAGGGGAAATATGATAACACTCTTACAATTTTTCATCTACATTTATACTAAAATATGCATTTAGAATCTTACACTTACATGTTGCCACCCTAGCAGTGACGGGAACACTCCTCTTATTGCTGAGCACAGCATAGACACTGATCAGGTATTCCACTCCAGGCTCAAGCTCCCTAATAGTGGCCTTCTTGTGGTCCCCAGGTACCCTCATGTCCAACTCTAAGCCTCCAGAGGCCGTGGGCACATAGGTGATTAGGTATTCTGTCACACGCATCTCATTTTCCCAGGATACGTCTACTGTCTCTGGGGTGACCTCCACCACTGTCAGGTCCTTAGGTGGCGACACTGCAGAGAAACATTGAAAATCACTGATCTGCATCAACGCTGAAAACATGCTGACCTCCAAAGTCTTTTTGTTATGTTACTCCTCACTGTCTGCCATGCTATTTGTGGGTGTGACAAACACAGTGTAAAGTGCTCTGTGGAACGAATAACTTTAACCTCTTTATATCCACGTGGATACTGGTGGCTCACAGCAGAGTGGCTGTAGCTCAGAGGTAGAAAAGGTCATCTACTAATTGGAAGGTGGTAGGATCCCTGGCTGCTCCAGTCTGCATGCCTATGTATCCCTGGGCAAGATACTCAATCCCAAGTTTCTCTCCAGTATGTTCATCAGAGGATAAATGTGGGTGAGTGTTAGATAGCAAGGTGTAGAAAAAGGTTGTATGAATTGGCAAATAAGGATGTTATATAGAGTGCTTTGACTACTCCAGCAAGCTAAAAGGCGCTATATAAGAACCAGTCCATCTACCGTTTCACCTAGAGCTTAGTTTGGTTTGGGTAATGTATATATTACCACCATAATGTGACACTTCATTTGATACACCATGTTCTAGTTTTTTTTAAATGTACCTATGCAGCATTTGAAACAAAACCCAAACCTAGCGGGGATGCTGGGGATCAGAGAATTAGTTGGCTAGTCAGTTAAAAATATTCTGTAGTATAATATTATATAATAAGCTCAAGTTATTCATGCCTAGGTATTAGCTAATGAATACCTGTTATCTATTGCCTTCTTCTCCATAGTGTTTATGTAATCAAAGCAAATATCCATTATCTGCTACCCTTAATTATGTTCTACTGCACTACAAGTTATTAACGTAGTTTTAAAAAGAACAAAGAAAACAAAATGAATATATACAAAATACAATACGGTTCCATTATAAGTAAATAATGCCCAGAGAGTGAGCTTTACATTCTTGGAATGCTTCACCTTTGGATTTTGCAGAGTTTGTATTCTTGTTTTTATTTCCATGATTCCATTCTGAGGTTTTTCAGTTTTAGTTATGCCTATTTTGTAATCCACAAGAATTGTTATTATTTCTAAGTTATTAACTAAGTTTCAGTCATCCAGCCTCTCCTGTCTTCCCTGTGTCTTGTTGTTAAGTCTTTGTCATGGTGTTAGATGTTCCATAGTTTAGTTACTTCCTGTTTTATTTTGACATTCTCTTCACTCGTGTTTGTTTTATTTAGTTTTGATTCCCTTGTCTTGATGTCCCTAATTACTTTCTGCTGTATACTCTGGTGTTTTCCATTTCTTTCCTTAACTATGTGTGTATTTAAGTCATTTGTATGCCTTAGTCCTTTGTTGTGTTGTACTGTTTATCTGCCTGTGTGTTATCCCTGATTTGTTCCATTTTGGCTTTATGCATTTTGTTTTCCCCTGATTTTGGACTTTCAGCCTCACCTTAATAAAAGCTTGTTTTTTGTTACTTTTTAAAAAGTTTTATTCTAAACATGAAACTTAGGAAGTTTTTATTAAAGTATTTACTGCCTGGCCTAAACAGATGAACATAAGTAAAAGGTAACACCAGCATACAGTTGATAAGTTTTCCTCATACCTCTCTTTCTCCTCTTTCTTTTTTACTTTTCACACAGGGTATTGTGTATTTCACTCTTACAGTTCTTGTACATTTTTCCTTTTTTGTTTCCCAAATCTGAAAAAATTCAAATACCAGCCCTCTATGTTTTGGAGACAGGCAAAAAGGACTGCTTTGGAGAAAAAAGAAATAGCTTTTGGTCCATGTCAGAAAAACCTTTTTCCATCCAATGGTTAGGGTTATTATGGTATTTCATTATTTTAATTTATAGCATTATTGAATTCAAATATACAAGCTTGATGCCTATTTGCGGTAATGTAAGTTGTGGTGTAACCAGAGCTCTTTAGAACTTTAACTACTGTCTCTGTGCAAATTCAAGCTTCACCACTAAAGAGCTGATTTTTAACCAGCAGCTTCCAAAACCGCATTTAAACATTTTTCCATGTGACTTTATATTAGCTTGGGAAAAGTTAGGTAAGTTGGTTGTAATGAGAAATCATCATCCACAAATCGAAAATGACATACTTGCCAATGTAAAACAGTGATTAAAACATAACAAGGCTTTTTCCTAAGTAGGGATGGGTATCGAAACCCGGTTCTTGTTGAGAACCGGTTCCCACTGTTTCAATTCCTTGGAATTGTTTGCCATTTTTGCAAACGATTCCCTTATCGATTCCAGTCGCCCGAATGACGTCACCACGTTGCGGAGCGTCATTTACCTGGCAGGTAAACCTGGCAGGCTTAAACGCTCAAAAGTTTGGTTATACTTTACGAGAACGGATGACAACTTGCAATACTTGCAAAGTAGATATTTAATTTAAGGGAGGAAACACTACGAATATGCAAAAGCATTTGCTCACAAAACACGCGATGACCTTAAATGAATGTCGTGTTTTTAATTCCTCTCCTAACGTTTGCACGTCCTCTCCCGTTAATGCGGCAGGTAAATAATCAACTAACAGTGCATATTATGTTAGCGCGATCTGCCTTGTTACAAAACCTGCCATTACTGTGCATTTAGGTGACCATGATGAGAGACAGACAGAGTCTGGCTGGCTCAGATGCTGGCAGTTCTCGCTGCAGTCTACCGGTAGCGTCTCCTTTCAGGCCAGGATAGACGAATTTCACCGAGCAGTGACTAAGTTTGTGGTAAAAGGCTTGCACCCATTTGCCACAGAAGATGCCCCCGATTTTCGGTAAGTGAATGTGTTTAATGTTGGCAGGGACATTACTGGATATTCTTGTGTAATTGCTACAGAACAATTTATGTTATACTTTGTTATTGCTACAGAAGAATATTTATTTTATTATTTTACATTTACAATTTTTTTTCCTGGGGACCCTGTGACACCCCATTGAAGAGCCGTAGGTTGTGGATCTTTTAAGATCTCACTGTTGGTTTTGTAAGGCCATGTTACTCCTAAATTTCTATCTTGTTCAAAGAGAAGATATAAAACATTAATCGACCTTAGTGTTCTCCTTTTTTAAAAAGAATCGATAAAGAATCGAATCGTTAAACAGAATCGAAAATGGAATCGGAATCGTGAAAATCTTATCAATACCCATCCCTAGTCCTAAGGGCGAAAACTGCCTTAGAAACTTCAATTCAATTTTATTTATATAGCGCCAAATCACAACAACAGTCGCCTCAAGGAGCTTTATATTGCATAGTAGATCGCACAATACATACAAAGAAAAACCCAACAATCATATGACCCCCTATGAACAAGCACTTTGGCGACAGTGGGAAGGAAAAACTCCCTTTTAACAGGAAGAAACCTCCGGCAGAACCAGGATCTATAACAAAGAATCTGGCATGTTACTTCCAGTCACAGTAAATTACTTTGGTACTGGTGATTGCTTTTACAAATAAACCAATTCAATCAAATGTCAAGAATTGTTTAGATACATGTGAATTTATACTGTCACAAGTCAAATGGCTAAAAGTTTAACATTTCACTTATTTGGCATATTTGGCTAAATATAAATTCAGATAAGATAAATATTTACCTAGTGTCAGCTTCTTGCCTAGTCAGCACTACATAATCCAATCTAATAAAAAATTATAAATGTAGAAAATGCACATTTTAGGTCTTGCCCACACAAGAAATGAAACAAATTTACAACTCTTAAACTTTTTTTGTTGTAAAGGTTCCTCTCATTAATTAAAACAATTTAAGCCACCATAACTTAAAGCTGCGGTTTTATCCAGTCTTCCTTCTCTCTCCTCAACCGGTCACGGCAGATGGCCCCACCTCTCCCTTGGCCTGGTTCTGCTGGAAGTTTCTTCCTGTTAAAAGGGAGTTTTTCCTTCCCACTGTCGCCAAAGTGTTTGCTCATAGGGGTCATATGATTGTTGGGTTTTTCTCTGTATGTATTATTGTAGCTTACAAGATAAAGTCCCTTGAGGCGACTGTTATAGTGATTTGGCGGTATATAAATAAAATTGAACTCTTGGCACACACTACCAACAGACTAAAAAACCTTATTTAAGTGTATTTTAATGCTAAAGTTTCTGTAATATTACATAAGGAGTCTTTATTTAAGTAAACTACCTATTGTCTAAGGAGCTTGGAAAGAAAAGTGTCTGGACTCCTTTAAGTTTCCTTGGAGACATTTCATCCAAGAAGCTTCTTCAGTTTTAAGGGCAATTGGTGGAGAGTCCAAGATTTTAAGCCCTATGGGAGTGTCCCCAAGTGGGTCATGGACCCCCTATTGATCCTCTACCTAATCACATGAACCAAGGTGTGAAAATGGGTGTAGGTCACAATCAGCCAAGGTTCTGGGTTAACCCACTGTAAAATCTAGCCCCACCCTATCATGTGATTTATTGAGGTCAATTGGCCCAGGATGTGAGTGGGCATTAAGGTGTCTGAGAAGGGATCTCAAAACTGGATTATAGATGGCAGACAGTTGGTGTCGTAAGCCCCGCCCTCTGTTCAAAGATGGTCGTTCACAGTGGACATAGATGGCTTCTTTCACTCCTCTTTCAAACTATCTGTCTTCTCTTTCCATAATGTGAACATTGACATCCTCAAAAGAGTGACCTTTGTCCATTAGATGCAGATGGACTACCTGTTAATCGTTTGATCAAAACAAAATCCAACACCTACCCAAAGTCTGTGTTGCCAATGATCTGGTGAATTTTAACAGATGAGAATGTAGCTAAAACATTTCCTAACCCTAAACATGGGTAAAGTTGCGTAGAAAGTTATTCGTGTAGGTAATGATTTTATTAGAAAGTATATATATAAACTGTCTTACCCTCTGAGCAGTCCTCTCCAATCAATCCTTCATCACAGACACACACTCCATTCTCACAGCGCCCCTGGTTGTGGCAGTCTTCTGGGCAGGTTAATATGGAGCAGTCTGGGCCAGTGAATCCCTCATAGCACACACAGCTGCCATCTACACAGTAGCCTCTATCTAGGCAGTTCTTGGGACATGTCTTCTCACCGCAGTCCTCACCAGTGAAACCCTTATGACAAACGCACTGTCCGTTCACACAGTGACCACGGTCCAGGCAGTTATTGGGGCAGGTCAACTCACCACAGTCTTTCCCTGTAAAGCCAGTGAAACACACACACTTGCCGTCCACACAGTCTCCACGGCCCATGCAATCTTTAGGACAGGTCTTGATGCTGCAGTCCTCACCAGCATAACCTTTCTCGCATATGCACTGCCCGTTCACACAGTGACCACGGTCCAGGCAGTTATTGGGGCAGGTCAACTCACCACAGTCTTTCCCTGTAAAGCCGGTGAAACACACACACTCACCGTCCACACACTCTCCATGTCCCATGCAGTCTTTAGGACAGGTCTTGATGCTGCAGTCCTCACCAGCATAACCTTTCTCGCAAACACACTGCCCATTCACACAGTGGCCACGGTCTTGACAATTGTTGGGGCAGGAGAGTTCACTACAGTCTTCACCTTGATATCCTAGGTCGCATACACATTCTCCATTAATGCACTGTCCCCTGTTGCTGCAGTTGTCAGGACATGAGAGGACTGAGCAATCTTCACCTTCAAATCCGGGATCACAGATGCACTTCCCGTTGAAGCAGTGACCTTTCTCGCTGCAGTCTTTGGGGCAGGTGAGCTTAGAGCAGTCCTCACCAGTGTATCCAGTGTGACACACACATTGGCCATTCACACAGATCCCGTGGTCGTTACAGTTGCCCGGACAAGTGAGCTCACCGCAGTCCTCCCCAGTGTAGCCCTCTTCACAGTAGCAGGTACCATTAATGCAGCGTCCTCTATCATAACAGTCGTTTGGACAGATGAGTTCAGAACAGTCGAAACCCGCCCATGGATGGTCGCAGATGCACTCATCGTCCACACAGCGTCCGCGGCCCAGGCAGTTGTTGAGACAGTTGGTCTGAGAACAGTCCTCACCGATAAAACCGTCTTCGCAGAGGCAGGACCCATCAACACAGTGACCGTAGTCGCCACAGTCCAGCAGGCAGAGCTCAATGCTGCAGTCATCCCCGCCAAAGCCCTCAAAGCATTCACATTTGCCATCTACACAGCGCCCCTGGTCCTGGCAGTCACTGGGGCACTCAGGTTCAGTGCAGTTGGGGCCCTTCCATCCAGGCTCACATACGCAACTACAGGTGTCAGTACTCCAGTTTCCGCGCCCGTTGCAGTAGGGCTTTGAGGACACTTCACCTGAGAAATGGCAAAAAAGAGAAGGATTTCCATTTAAATTATTGCAAATGTGCACTCCTCATCCTCCAGTTTGGCACTGCTTTACTTAGTCCTGTAATAATATTTTTTGTAAAATTATGAAACAAACAGAAGCTACTGTGTTAAAAGTGAAGTCTAAGTAATTGGAGTCTCTGCCCAGCAAACATGGCAGAAACACTGACATCATCTTCTAAACAAGAAACATTAACATCATTTTAATTTAATGAAGAAATTAAATGCATATGCCCTTTGTTTAAAGTAACAATACCTGATGACTAACTTGGTTACTAAATGGTTATGAACAGATGGCCATACAATATAGAACCTGGAAACAAAATTGTAATTATGACTGACAAGTCAGTGCTGCTGTTGCCCCATATCACCAGCTCCTTCTTTAACCCCTCTACCACCCTAACATCCACCTGAAGTCTGGGAAATAATTACTCATCACTCCCCAATTAAAAATTTTATATTGGTAAGGAGATATAAGCTCAAAGCGCAGGCACCAAACTTTATATTTTTCTGCTCTAAATATTCAACTCAACCATAAGTTGTCTGGATGAAACTGAATTTGGACTGCACAATTATGTACTTCAATAACAGTTAGTTGTTTTATTTATTTATTTTTTTTGATAACCGGCTACTGTCTACAGATTAGTTGCCTGGCAATTTTTTTTTTTGATGGGCAGTCTTGAGAGATGAAAAACATTTGTGCATGTCATACAAATCCTCCATCCATCTGCTTATCCTTTTTCAGAGTCAGGTACACCTTCAGGTTTCAGGTACACCTGCCTCTCGCCCTAAGACGTCAATCTGTTGTAAGGCTAACACATGGACAACCATTTCCACTCACGTTCACTTCCGCATTCACACCTATGGGAAAAATTGAGTTTCCAAGTAACCTATCCCCACTAACTGCATGTCTTTGGACTGTGGGAGGAAGCCAGAGGAGAGGACGCATGCGAACACGGGGAGATCATGCAAACTCCACACAGAAAGACCCTGGCCTGATGGTGGAATTGAATTCAGGACCTTCTTGCTGTGAGGCAACAGTACTAACCACCGTGCTGCCCTATGTCGATGGCATAGGACTTTTATGTCATATAAGTCAGTATAGCTTATGTGCCATATAAGTCATACTCACTTCAAATATGCAATACCATAGACTTTTAAAGAAATCTACCTTGGACAGCTTTAACTTAACTCCCACCTAGTTTGACATCAGAAAAGGACATAAAGATGCATACTTGCATATTATTATAGATGTTGCAAGACAAATTCTTCTCTTCCCTAATCCACATATGGTTTCTCAAACTTCTCTTCCTGGGAAGAATTTTTTAAAACTGCTATTTTCAGTGACCAAAAATGCCTCTTTTGTGTAAAATTTTCAATAATACATTTCAGTACGACAACTGGGATACAGCGCGCACCTCCCCCCCCCCGCGACCCTGTGAAAAGTGGATGGATGGATGGATGGATGGGACACTTCAGTAGATTGTAGATAGATATGTTGGGGAACATGGTGGCTTCCACAAACTGCTGCTCACTCATATTTATTTTTAATAGGTTAATTAAAAGAGAATTATTTTTTTTTTATCAAATAACCTCAAAGATTTATTGAGTGCACCTTTAAGGACAAAAGCTTTTTCTGTGCATTTTTGCCGATGTTTATTAAAATGCCTGTACACATGTGAGCCTTGAGCCTATATGTACAGTAAACACACTGTCATTATAACACTTGTAATTACAGTGAGTGCATATACAGTAACAGATGTAGACTTACCTGTAACTTGAGCTCCACAGCAACCTGCTCCACTGGTACAGTGCTCCCTCAGACTAGACAGCTCTGACTCCAGCATCTCTAGCCTGCTCAGGATAGCCTTGATGTCTGGCAGCTGGTTTTCACAGCCGCATGCCTGCTTGGGGATATTGATGCGATGGGTGAAAACGATCTGATTGTCACCATCCATCGTGTGTTCCATGTGCTCGGTGTTCTGCATCTCCATTGGGACGGTCTTGTGCTTGAGGTCAGTACCGCCTGGTGAGTCAAGGTCCACAGAGCAGAGCGACGTGGAGGGGACGTTGATGTTGTAGACATGGTTGAAAACTACTGGCTGGTCAGGATGGGGGAGTGTGAGGTTCTCCTGGGTTTTCTTCGGCATCAGAGCCTCTCTGCGATGGCGGATGACATTCCTGACAAGGCCAGCAGTGGCAAACTGGAGGATGAGGGCCACAGTTAAGAAGCCCAAAAAGAAACTTCTCATTCCCATGATGACACCCTGCCACTGCAGCTTATGAGTTTAGTAGCAAATAGGTATTCCCTTCCAGATTCCTATAGGAAAGAGTAAGTACAAACAAACAGAGGATCAATTTTGGGAAAGAAATTAGGTTTGTCTCTTTATTACATTCACATGTAAAAAAAAAACACATGTATTTATACATCTATCTATTGATAGAATAAACTAAAAAGTCACATGATTGCACACACATACATATGTACATTTTTGCTGGTTCCAATAGTTTGTATTTTAAAAATTCTGTTGTTCATTGTCTGACTATGCTGCTTTTTTTCTTTTTCTCTTTCTCAACATTCCACAACTGTTCACAAGCGATAGCTACACCTCCCTTATCCAGGTTCTTCTGGAGGACTCATCCTCTTTGTCCCTACAGTCACTAAGTGCTTGGTGCTTTTTTTTGGGTTGTTTGACAGAAATATGATAATAACACCTCCCCCTACCTGCCTCTAACAAATTCCCATCTCTATTCTTGTTGCTACCACTTACCCGTTTTTGCCCCTCTGCTCTCAATAGACGAGACATACACCCTGTTGTTTCCAGGGAAGGATCAAGGGCTGGCCTGTGACCTTAGGGATCTAAGTGAAGCATTCATGAAGACGAGCTGTCATGACACAAACAACCCCAATAATACCTGCACGGTGTAGAACCTCTTCTATTCCCCCCAGCCCAGAACACAAACCAAGCTGACAGATTAATACTGGTGTATAGCTAAACCATCTGTGGTCTTTCTATAAAAGCACAGAGGGCCTGGATGAACTTCCTTTCCACTCCTGCAAACCAGCAGGTCAGCATTCCCGGAGCGCTCCCCCTTGAAAGCCAATTGGTTTTCTTTTAGTTCTGTAACTTGATTCTTAATGCTTCTGAAACATGATTCTTTAAAAAGCTCTGCTGGAAAATGTGCTGAGTTTGTGGGATTAAAACAAAAAAACAAAACAAAACAAACTGTTTATTGCTTTGATCTTATATTAAATTTGAATATACAGGTTTGTTATATGCATGTCTTTGTTATAGAGCTTTAAAAAGTGTACACAATAAGGTGTTGTCATCCCATTTCCAGACCCTAAAATCTATCAGGTCATCAGCAATATGTCTATGGTGAGGGATGGGTTTTGTTCTGGCCACATACAATGTACATTTTCAGAAACCAGAATATGCTGCACATCAAATCAAATCAGTTTTTGGCATTTGTTTTACTGTTAAATATTTTCATATTTGCGTGCTCAAAATCATTGAAAATTGTCTTAAAAGAGGTTGAACCCTTTGTCTAAATCTTTGCTAATTGGTGTTGGTGAACTTGGTAGATGTAAAGAATTTAAAGCATTTTGGTTCTTGTTTTTCTTTTACATGCAGAAATGTAAAGTAAAGTAAATTTCCTGGCCCTTTCAGCAATTGGAACCAAGAGGATAACAGAAAACCACAAATATAGATTCCATGCATCACCACAGACTCGCTACTTTTTGAGGAGCTTGGCTTAGGTTGAGTTTATATAATTGTGCTTTTTCTCCACCTTGTCAGAGATGCTGACACTGATCCTTTCCTACCTTTAATAAAAACCAGTGTTTGCCTTGGCTACTTTAAAGGTTAATGGCAGCAGTTAGAAGTCAACATGAAAATGTCTAGCTAAGCAGACACAAAAATGTGTGATTGCAGTGGAATATGTATGGAGGGGTTTAATTTGCTCTCCTCTCTCTAGACTTAGTTGCAATGATGTGGGATTCAAGATCATCTTAACTGGCCATTTTCACATCCACAGGGTGACAGTCAGCAGGTAACATTCCACTTGTTCTCTTCATCTCAGCCTGACGCATGATTAGGCAAGCTGACAGATGAGCTCAGCTTGGAAGGATCCCACAGCTTCACCCCCTACTCAGCCACAACATTACCAGTCCCATGATTAGACAGACAGGGATGAACGCCTCCATGATGGGTAGACTGTAAAAGTTCTAATATGGGAGTGCTGAAGATCTGGGCCCTCAGGGGTGTGAAAGCTCCCCCCACCATCCTCCTGTCTCCACACACACAAGACACTAATACAGTCACACTGCTGTGCCCAAGCATCACAAACTAGGGATTAAATCAACAAAATAGCCAGAAAATTGCTTTGAGTTGCTGCTAAGGTTTTAGTTCTGGGCGGATGGTTGGCTTTCTCACTTTGAAGGCTGGCTGCTCTCCACATGGACCTTTAAGAGAAACCAACCCCCAGAGACCAAAGTGGGCTTTGTACGAGCTCTGTGGCTCTGGCAAAAGTTGGCTTTACTTAGAAATAGATGAAGAGAAGAAACTTCCACTGAGCCCTTGAAATATTTTGATTTGATCTTTCTCTTCTTAGTTGCCATAAAGTCGTTTTTAATATGAAGCAGAACAATCAGAATGAGGGAATCTTAGTGTGACTCTGAGAAACACAGAGCTGATCCGTCTGTTTGGACTTCCTTCATGGGCACCCTGTGGTCCTGGCACTATGCTAATGCAGCTGGTTGTTGGCACTGTAGACATGGACTTGATACAATCTGACTGCTGCTGCTTTGTTATTCCCTCACTTAGTTTTGCTGTATAGTTAGCTTCTCAAACAGTAACAAAGCTTGTTGCTTGCCTTGTAGTTGAATGAGAGGAGAATTTCACCCAGGGAAACCTGCTGGCGCACAAGCATTTGGTGCAACTGATCTAAATCGCTCCATTGTGAATGAGCGCTACAGAGACACTTGAAGTTTTATACCTCACACAGAGGAAAACTCTAAACACTTTAGTTTGGGGTTTTGGTCAGTGATGGTAGTGATTAGCTGTCAAAAAGCTAACAAATTGACAATATTTTATTTTCATTCAAAAATAATCCCTTGGCACAATTTTTCATTCAGTATCATCCAAAATGAATTTGATCACAACCTAGTGAGAGCAAGTGCTTTTGCTTTGCTGCTAAAAAGACTCACCTTTACAATCTAGCAGGCTGGGAAACACAATAGCTGGTGACAGCAACAACAAAAATCATGTGATAATGAGACAAATGTTTACTTCAGGCTGCTCTTTCCTTTTTGATTTTGTATATTGTCTGATTTAGACACCAAAACAACTTGGTCCATGTTGGGCATAAGTCATGGCTTGGATTAAAATACACTGTTTCTAGCAGGGATTATCGATTTTTGTACATACTGTGAAGAGAGAGTTCTATACCTGAAGAACTGGGTACACAAGTTTGAATTTATATCGAATTTTCTCTTATCCACACATGGTCAAACGTACACATATAACCCACACTTCTATTTGGTTAAACATTCCTTAGCAAGTTGCAACTTGACCGTACACTTTGATAGCCATCGATGAGCTTTTGACATCGCTCTGGCTGGATATTTTACAACTCTTCTTGAAAGAATAGGTAGAGTTCATTTAAACTGGTTGGTTTCCCTGCATGGACGTGACTTAAACATAGTTAACTTGATTGAGGTTGGGGCTTTAGGAAAGCCATTCAAGAAGCTTAATATTTGCCTGCTTCATCTTCATGTGTTCTTAAATTTTAAAGTCTCGTCTTCACTTGTCCAAAAATACCTCTTGTCATTGCACCCATTGTCTCATCTGACCCTGAATTTTGTCCACATGGGCAGCTGCAAATTTTCGGCAAACTTGCAGGTGTCTATTTTGGAGCAGAAGTTTTTTTCATGTCATGGTCTCAAGCTACAGTAATGTAAAACATGCTTCACTGTGAACTGTAAACTGCTGGTGTTCCAGCAGTTTACAGTTCACAGAGGAGACTTGAGCCTTCGTGAACCATCGAGACTCACAAATATCTGTCACCAATTTCCTCTCATCTGAGTGTGACTGTTTTGGGTGTTCTTCCAGACCTTGGTGAAGTGGTGACAAATCTGAACATTTTGTACTTATATAGAGTTGTTTGAAGTGATGATTTTAGAATCTGTCATTGTTTGCAAATTGCTCCAAGAGTCCTTCCCAAACTGTGTAAATCTACAGTTCTCCATTATAGATCCTGACTGCTGATCAATCCAAATCAGTGCTGTCAAACAAATCCTTTTTATGCTGCAGACAGAAACTAGTATTTGAAGATAATTATGATCACTAAAAAACAGAGTTAACAAAAAGTTGGCCTTGCCAAGTAAGGATATTGGAGAACTTCCAGCACTACTTATTGGAAGATTTAAATGAGTGTATGTATATATATTTTAGTTTATAGGTATACTTTTGACCTTGTGTGTATCAGAAAAAAATACAAAATAAATTCAAACTTCTTTTCAAATTATTTTTAAAGTAATAATTAATGGTGTATATTGTATAATCATTCCACCATTGAAAAGAACAGTTTAAAGAAACAGAATCATGAATCATTTAAACTTCTGACTACAACTGTAAAATGACTTTTTATTGCATCTTCTCTGTACAGCACTCCAAGCATTTTATACAACATGTCTCATCCATCCATTCACACACATATTCACACTGTGTATTGTGTCACAATGCATTCGGAGCGACCCAGGATTCATTATCATGCCCAACGATACTTTGCATCCAGGAATCAAACCACAAATCTTCCACATGCTCCAACTTCTGAGTCGTAGCTACCCGCTATATCGAAATCATATAATTTGTGAAGTCTGTACAGTTTCCTCTGAAACAGAATTTGCAGCAAGTTTGGAGTGGCCTTTCACTTTAATATGCAAAGCATGTGGTGACCTGCTGACTTTAACTAACTGCTAGAATCTGAATTTTGGCAAAAGCTGGAGCAAGACTTTTCAAAAGAGCAGACAGAGTGGAGCTCCATCTCTTTTGCCGTGATATCATTGGCTGGCTCGATCATTGCCACATTTGAACCACATCATGCACTCATCATCTCACCTGTTCATTCATCCCTTATCCCACCTTACACAAGGAAACAAGCCAAAACTGATGGCTTCTGGGCCTGTCTACTAACAGTGCATCTCCCCAGCCATTCTTCACTCTGCCATCAGGCTTTTACGCAGTTCAGCAAAACAGCCTCATCGACCATAAAAAGAAGGCAGAAAGAGAAATATAGTGTGTGTCCTCCAAAGCACGAGGTGATAAAATTCTAAAACCTTTTCTGAGAAGAAGCAACAACCGTATCATTGATCAGTCATTGAGCAGCCGACTCAAGCTAGGCCTCCTCCTGGAAAATCATTTCTGTGTTTGATGATTATAACTCATAGCTGTAGTGCTGTCCTCAGCAATTTGGTATCTCTCTCTGGTTGTGACCTTGATGGAAAAACAAGAGTCAAATCAATATCAGACAGCGATGCTGTATGTTGGGGATTTATCCCACCTTGAAGGCAGGTTGATTTTGATAAATATGTTCATTTATTTGTCAGCAGGGTTTAGCTCTTTAGTTTGATTTGTGGCTCCTTGGGATGTGACATTACC
Source organism: Pundamilia nyererei (assembly GCF_000239375.1). Taxonomy (NCBI): domain Eukaryota; kingdom Metazoa; phylum Chordata; class Actinopteri; order Cichliformes; family Cichlidae; genus Pundamilia; species Pundamilia nyererei. Next base: position 793,836 of record NW_005187568.1, read on the forward strand.
CTTTAAATATAGGTAGGATAAAGAGAAAAAAAACACATTTTCCATATCCGTGACTGAGGCCCATTTCCTGGTCATTTTCCCTTATTATAGTGTGACAGAATCTCAAGGTGAAAAGAACCCCAGACAATAAGGCTGCATTCAGTTCTTATAGCGACCCAGATCCGTATTCTGTACCAAAGAAGGCAAGCTGAGTTTTTGTCACCAGTGACCTACAAAACTAGGCAAGCTTGATAAATTCTTCAGAAATGAAAAGAAAGCAAGTGCATCCTATCAGACCCATTTAACATGCAGTCCTGGGACTTGATTTGTAGTTGTAGTCATTGAATATTTACAACATTTACACATCAAGTGGGGCACACTGCTTCATTATTCAGTTTGTTTGTTGTCGAGTTATCAGATGGCTGCTGCGTCGTCTGTTGACGCTGCTCCTGTTATCCACCAGTAGTGACTGTGGCTCTGTGTTATTCTGCTATACATTTATGCTTGCCTTAGTAGAGTAACAGCTTCATGGCCTGATTTATTTTGGACCTGCCATATGGTAGATGTCTCAACTAAGGTGGACTCCAGTGACAATTAAATGTGTCATCACTGGGCCCTGAGTTTAAAAGTTCTGGTTTCTACGTTTGCAGTCTGCAGGAAGAGAACAAAGCCAGCGCGCCAATCTTTCAACCCAAACTTCCGTCTAAAAGAGAAAGAAGTACACATTTGGAGAAAAGGAGAAAACTGGTAATATCATTAACCAACAAGGAAACAGCGCTGGCCACATGGAAACAAGATTGACCGAGAAAATACAACAACCTTGTGATGTGTCAGGTTTGGGTTTTGAGTTGTTCCAGGGCAGTTTGTGCTAACTTCACTGTCCTGGTTACACTTTCATCTTGATCCTGTTGGTCACCCTTTGTGCAAGATAAATAATATTGCCATGCACAAAGCTGATGCCTCTAGACCTGGCAGTAAGAAAAAGAATCTTAAACTTACCACCTAGCAGCTCACTTTGGTGGTTAGGATTAAAGTTGGGTTTGGTGTAAGCAAAATGCTCCAAGAGCAAATCCATCTTCTTAGACTGCCATGTTAAATATATGGGACAGAATTCACATGTTTACAGCCTGGTGTTGTCCTGAAGCTTAAAATAAGGTCTGTTCCTGCTTTGATTGACAAGTATGGCTGCTAGCTGCTGTCTGCTAGTCCTCAAAAGGCTAATTTAAGCCACTGAGCTAGATAGTCTTGATTATATTTGTGCTGTTAAAGGCATTTTGGGCTACAGTAGCCATACTGTATAGTCACTTCAGAAAAGTCAAGAAAGCTACGGTCATAAAACTATAAAGCACAAAACCAGGAGCTTACAAAAACAAGAGCTTGCAAATCAACATGTTTTTGTCCATTTTTGTGATCTAAGGCTAAATGACTACATACAACCTACATACTTAACACAGTCCTTGAAATCTTACAAAATATGTCCATGCATAGTCAATTATTATCTAAATAAGATCAATGAGACTTTGCTTTCAGTAATAACATTAGCTAGATCAGTGTGTAAAACTATTGTATTTCATACAATCATAGTCTTTTGAGCTGAACTCTTTTTATGATACCATACCATACCACCTTTATTTATAAAGCACTTTAACATAAAACCAGAGTTCACAAAGTGCTGTACATGCTAATAGCATAAGTAAAGAAAATTAAAATAAGATAAGATAAATTATCCAAAATAAATAACAAAAAAAACTAAAATAAATTGAAACATGTTAAAACAAATTCAGTCAACCCCTCTAATCAATGCCAAAGGCTTCAGCGAATAAATATGTTTTAAGAAGACTTTTAAATTCAGAGAGAGAAGAGATTATGCAAGGGTAGATCATTCCACAACTTGGGAGCAACTACAGCAAAGGCACGATCACGATCAGTAATGTGTAGCCACACAGGGACAGCAGTCTGCTTCAGTTTACAGAGGGTCTTAGCATCTTTGTGCACTTTGATTTGATCAACTGTCAGACTCCCACTGGCATTAATGCTAATGATGCTGCATGTCTAGCAGGTATCTTTGCTAACACATTTATTGCTAAATTCATTAGCTGACAAAATCATAAATAGCATGTGAAAAAAACCCAACAATTCATTATCAGTTGTTTTAAACAGTATTTCTTGCACAAATGTTAAAAGCTGTCTTTGTTTTCATGATAGTAAAATTAATATCTTCCAGTTCTGGACTGTTAATTGGACTAAAAAAAGGCTTGGATTTACTAGTATTTTTCTTTAAAAATAGCCATCTGTATTTTTGTTCCAAAAGCTGATATTGGAATACAAATACCATTAAAAGTTTTTCCGCCTTTTTTAAAATTACAATTATTTGCAAATGGTTTATTCTCTACTCACGTTAACAATAAAGGAAAACAAGATTATTTTAGTCCTGATCTGGGGTCCAAGTGGCAGCCTTCGCCCAGTTCTTTCCATTTGAAGATTGAAAGAAACAACTGATTTCATGTCAGTGCCTTTAGCCTGATTTAAATACATTATGATTTTCACCAAAACTCTCTGTGTCTGTTATTTGCTTATTGCTTTTCTTATGGAAAATAAAAACAATACCTTGACTTTCTAAAGAATAATGAAGTGAAGTAGTCTGTTTTTCATAGATGAAAAGAAGACTGGTTTCATCAAACTGAGACAGCGCTCGCTCGCCCTCCACTGTGACCCCATTGGATCCGATGACACAGATAGCGGGGGAGTTAGTGGAGGTTAGTGTGTTTGCGGCTGATAAGGTGGACATGGGAGGCTGTATCTGAGATGCCGGCAGAAACACTTATCTCGATACCAGAGAGAGTGCTCTGCCAATGCTGTGCCCTGTCTCACAAAAAGTGATTTGAAGCCTCAGCAGACGTGTCAAACTGAAACTGCCCCCAGAAAGTCTATTTCTTCAACCAAAACCAATTTCCCACTTTGACACAAAGATATGGAGAAAATGAATGTTGACAAACGAGACTGAGTCAGTAGTACAGCAGACATTCAAATCTTGGCGGAGTTTTTACAGCATTGTGATCTGAGTCATGGCTTACTGTGATGCCCATTAATATTCTTTATGACTCCTCCCCTGCGGTGCCTCGGTCTTGCACTGCTGTTCTCACTGGGTCCAGATGGAGAGGTTGGATGCTACTCATTGTTCATGAGCTTTTTAACATGCTGGCTGCTGGTGACCGACTGTTTATTAGTGTGACCCCTGTGTGGTGTGGAAGCTTGGCAGCTTCATATGAGTAGCCTTTAGAGCACGTCCACCTGCTGTTTTCTCCAGACGCTTGTGTACTCATGGCCCTCCATTCTACCTAGTTCCTCTCCTCACTGTGTACTCTGCACTACAGTTACTATAGAAATCTGACTTTATCTAGTGCTGCTTGTATTGTAATGCTATACAGAGGTATTGATGTCAACTGAAGGCACTTGTCTAAACTTACCATGTAACAAACACCTGGCTTTATCAGCTGCAAGGTGGGTGTAATATCTCCTTGCAATCTGTCTAATTTTACATGACTGACATTTTATACTTTTGAGTATGCAGTGGGTCACACGCAAAGGTCAGGAATTAGTTTCTTTTAATTTACATCAGATACAGTCAACAACTTTCATCTGTTTTCTAGCAATGTACCAATATATTAGCTGAATATTGGTATTGGATGATACTGTTGCTGTTGACTGATATCAGCATGTTGCAGATAAGATTACATCACTGTCAGTTCCCATTAAGTATTCGCGGTTATCACTTCTGTCATTTTTGGATCAACTGGATAATGACAAACTTTAAAACAGGTCACTTTTTTATAAAGAACAAAAGAAAAAGAAATACTGGCAATGGCTGTTGGATAAAGATTTTTAGGGCATCCCCAACCACGATCATTTCTTTTAATTCATTCAAGAACAAAACCTTTACCACTGATGGTTCTTCTCATATACTGATGTTTGTCTTTATAAAACTATGACAGACAATAGTTAGAAGTATAAGATTTTTCTTTGAAAACAGGAGCTATTTATTTATATTTTCTCTCAGCATGTGTGAGTAAGAACAGTGTACGTTTTTATGTAATCAAGAGTTTCAGCTAACAACAGGGTCATGTGTTTTTCCACATGGTCGGAATTGGGCCACAGGCCACTATTTGCTTAGAAATGAGGTGCCAGCTATTAGTCATGAAACTCAGGAATGTGAAAATTCCGACAGCAAGTCACTACTGACAAATTTATTTGTTAACCCACATCTGTTCATGTGCAGATGAAAACAATATGAACTCAGGGAACAGGCCTTGTCCCATGTCAACTATCGTACATGTCTGAGTTCCAGAGTAACCGGAATGGTAAATGTAGGCATTTCTGGGCAAACATGCCAAAGAGTTTTCATGCCCATTCAAAGACTGCATGTTTTAGCACTTTACACGGCTTTACACTGGAGGTTTATTTGCTATTTCTATTCAAACTGGATGGAAAAGATTTTTCCCCCCTCTTCAGTAGCAATGGAAGCAAGCATGTTGGCTGTGATACACGGACATCTGTTTGTCCTTGTCTGCAATGAAAGCCTGAAGCGTGTTGCATGTCCAAATTGGGAGTGCCTTCCATTCAGACACTTGTATGAGCCTAATGACCCCGGTGCCCGGGGTCGGCTCTTCATTGGCTTCCCTGTTTTTTTTTTTACCATTTTCTCAAATTTAAATTGTCTGCCCCTCTCGAAAGGGCCCCCATCACGTTTCAAAAACATTATGGCTAATACATTCCAATGTGTGAGGTCACTGGTGGTGGCAAAGTGTCAGAGCAAAGTGTCTACCACAAATGTTCATCTATTGGTTGCCTTCAGTGAAGGGCCAGGCAATACAAAGGCATCCCGGATCCAACAGTTCCAAGACTTCCACTTCTTTCCCGTTACCCATTAGCATTAGAGGAACAACCATCTGGGGTGGTTAAAACACTGGATTTTTTTGACGGGGTGCCTTTGTTTTTGGTGATGACTAATCTGAGTAAGCTTTAGTGGGAAAGGGGCAACGCTGTAATTAACTTTCTGAAGAACCGGTGTAAATTCCAAGGCTGACAAATACTTAAAAAAAAGAGAGAACAGGAAAGCAAAGCCCTTATAAATGGACACATCATCGTCTTGTAATTAATAAAACTGGATGCCTGCTGAATGATTTCCCTATGATGATGCCTTTCAATTCAGGAGTGAAGTATACAACATGATCAGATATGAACTGAAGTGAGACTTTGACAAATTTCATATATTTTCTACTGGACTACCATTTAATAAGCATAGATGCAAAAAAATGCCACAACACCTACAATATGTAGTTGTATCTGTAATGTAAAAACAAGTTCTTTTTAACTTGCTAGCTAGATCATCAATCCCAATATCTTCCTTCCAACGGCGAGAAATTGTTTGCTGGTTTTTGCATTTCTTTCATATAGCTGAGATATTGACCACTAGACTACGCTTGAACTTTGAACTTGCACACTCTGTTTATATATACATCTACACATATAGTAGTGTCTTAGATCTGGGGAATTATTTTGGTAGATATTTCCTTAAGAGGATAAATAAAAAAAAATATGTTCTGCTATTGTCCTACGTGAAAATTAGGGGATCACCAAAGGCAGTCTGACTTATTCTTTGTAAACCCTGAATCTGTTATCAGAGTCCAGATTAAATTATCTTGCACTGTAAATAATAAATTATGTCAAATCTGGCTTAACTTTATAATTTAAGCGAGACATTTCATCAAAAACCAGCAACAATGTCAATGAGGAAAGACAAAGAGAGGAGCAGCAGAAGAGACAGTAAAGGTTGTCCAGACCAGACTAAATTAAACATGAGGTTCATTTAGTCAAACCAGAGCATTTCTCCTGAGTCCTGTCTAACGTGGGTCATCGTGAATATCCACGTTATTGTTCATTCTCAATCACCAGTGGAGGAGCAAAGTGGGGTTAAAGACAGTCGCCCTCTAATAAAGCTTTGTAGGGCACGGAGCATTCGGAGCCAACAGCTGTCCAAACAAAGGCCTGTTTCCCACTCATCGTTACACCAAGTGTCACTGTCAGTGGCTACTTATATGCATAGCCAAACCATCATAAAACATTAATATGCCGAGCCTGCGCTGCCAGTGATGGTCACATGGCACTCCTGTTACACCGACATTACTCAGACCCATGTTGGACATGGAAATAGGTTAAAATTACTTGTAAATCTTCTGAGAGATATTTGAGGAAGATATGAAAGGTCTGCAGTGGACCTGAAGGCTTAGACGGCTGTTGAAACACAGCCAGGCTCCTTCCCCGTGTGTGCATCTTCTCATCATACACAATTACCATCCAGCACATGCTCCCCTGGTATCCCGTGGGTCTCCTGTGGGTCTCATCACTTCTCGCCTTCTGCACCAACTTACCCATTCACATTCTCCCTAAGATGTAGATAAAGGTTTTGATATCAGCCACCATGAGGATGTGATTTTCTTCAAACAGCTTCAAGGTGTAAAGTTTAAATGAATAAATCCCGTCTCTGCCTGCCTTGAAGAACAGCTGACACACCTTAAAGGATTTCACCAGCTTTTGGCGGAAAACCTATAGTGGCCCAAAATAAAGTTTTCGAGACTGAAAACTTTTAAGAGATATGTATTTCTGAATTTTTTTTTTTTTTTTAGCAAAAATGCCTTTTATTCTCTTACAAATTGAAAAAAGGACTAGTAACTGTCTTTGCCTCATACTGTAGGTGTGACTGATACTGCTGCTGCTTCAGTTACCAATGACAGCTCTATAATTCTGCTAATGTTACTGTGTTTTACCAACACACTTTTAGGGAGTTGTGACCACAAAGGCAACATTTTTGACAGAAATGGCAGAAGACTAACATTAAGTGTTTTATCTTATGTCCAACAAAAGAAGAAAAAACCCCCCACAATTGGCAGAAACCCTAAAAATCCCATATTTACTGTCAGCATACTAGTCTATCAAACACCCTCAGGTTGATGGTTTCTCTCTCTACAAACTCCTGTTGGAAACAAAAGCATGAAGCTGAACTCATGATAAGAGGTTGGGAAGCACATGGAGATGTGTGTTCAACCCATAAGCACCACATGTAATCTAATATTTTATACTTTTAGAAACACGTTTCTTTGTTCCTCCTACACACCCCATTATTTGTATTTCCTTGAATGTGATTTTTATCCAGCTAATTTCACACATTTTAATTTCTGTGCATATAGCCATGCCACTGACATGTCTATGTGTGACCACAGTTCAAGTCCTCCAAGGGACTCCCTTTTTTTTTATTTTTTTAACTCAATCAATAAAAGTAGGGTTAGGTTTGTGATATTAAAACTACCTAGCTAGGGTTAGCCAAGTACTTGGTTTCTTAGAAAATTTTCTTGGTTGCCAGGGTGATGCAGAGCTGCTGACAATCTCATCCATAGATGTGATCATATGCATGCAGAAGCAAAGCACGTTTCCTGTTGTATTTGTTTCAAACTCGTGCTGAGCTTAAAGAAATAAAACTATTTGTGTCTGTGTACACGATCAAAGAGCTTATTTCTAAAGACATTTTTTGCCATCTGACCAGGCTGGTGTGTTTGTTTCAGTAAGGCTGCCGCTTTACAACAGGCACTGTGTATGTTGGAGATCTGGGACAGGAACCAACCGGCAGCATCTAATGCAGAGCAGCTGTCTGTCTCCTGGGTTACAGAAGCCTACTGTCTGCTGGCAGCCATAAAGTGTACAGCTGGACCTACTTCAGCAAGTAGTCCAAACACACATGCATGCTCACACTCACATACGTTGGACAAGCGCATAGTAACACTAACCATCTTGGCACTGCTGTGCCATCGGACAATAAGCATCAGCCCTAATGAAGGTAGAATAATTCAGCAGATTATGACACTGTTCTATCTACAAACATCACTCTTTTTTACCGGCTCTCTGGTAATAATAGGGAAACAGCCGACAAGAGGAAAAACTTTTCCCAGTAAAACATAATTGGCAGCCAGGTGCATGCAGTAAAAAGCACAATTAAGACAACCTGAAGGCTCGAATTACAAAACATAGAATGAATTACAGTAACTGCTTTGCAGAGCAAGAAATGGTTTTGCTAACATCATCCACACATTCTCCATGTGAGATCGATGTATAGATTTCAACATGGTCACTATCACTGCCATGAAAACCTGTCAAAGCACCTCAGAAATCAAAGGAAAAATCTGAAATGTTGGTCAGCTTACGCTAGTTACACCAAATTTTCATTTTTGGGGGGCAAACAATCCAGTGAATAATCAAAAGATTTTTTCTAATGCCAATAACCATTGCACTATCTATGCATTTCATAAAATTGGCCAAAACAGGATAGAAATCTTTGGAAAAAGTTTGAATATACACTAATATGGAAGAACAGAGCTGAGACAGTGTGTTTAAAGTTGTCATTCACTGCCATTTCCTTTTCAAAATGGATCTTAATTAGGTAAGTGAAGCAGCCCATTCATTCTGCTCTTATTCAAACACTGGCTCAGTGCAGGTAAAGGAGGTAACTTACCTTGAAGAGAATGCTTGCAGCCTCTCCACCGATGAGCAATCTAAGAAGCCTTGAGGAGAGCCTTATCAGCCTGCCCTGACAAATGTTCTCACCGGTCTGTATCTCTCAGAGCACTGACAGCTCTGTCATCTTCCCTCTTCTCTCTGTTCTCTTTGAGTGTTTACTCGAGTCTACCTAGAGAGCCAGCTGATGTTGAGCAGCCAGTGAGGAGAGAGAGAGAGAGCGAGAGAGAACGAGAGGCTGAGAGAGGGAAAGAGTGAGTGAAAGAGAGAATTCCCTTTCTCTTAAACACTAGACCCTCTGCGGTCAGACTCCACTCCCACCTACTGCTCTCTTAAATGCCCACCCCACCACCTCCACCTCTCCCATTCACCCTCTCCACAGCATTGTGAGTGAAAGCGAAGGAGCTGAAACAGGACGCCTCAAGGCTGGAAGAAGAGAGTGAGCCAGAGAGAGAGAGTAGGAGAGTGAAAATGGGGAAAGGGAGGTGGGTAGAAGGGGTGGAATGGGATGGGGTGGTGGTTGGACCATTAGCAGCAAATTGCAGCGGGCAAGCCAATCGAAAGCAAGATATGAGTGAATGCAGGGCCTGCATTAACATAGCATTAAAGGACTTGAAAGCAGGGAGTGAAAAAGGGCCGCCAAAGGCTCCGTTTGTGAGATTGATGAGCCTGGGTAACAATGAATATGCACTCAAATGATGTGCTGGACCCATGTTGAACATATCATATTAAAACAAAAGTTTTAACTAGCTACTGTTGCTAGTTTCTGATTGCTTATACAAAAAAGGGCAAAAAAAAAAACACCTTACAACACCAAAGAATGGCACCAGATAAATCTCTACAATCCATCTGGGAATTCAAGACTAGAAATAGCGATCCATCTATTTAAATGCTCTTTATAGATTTTTACACTTTCTGACCTAAAGTTCAGAAACATACCAATGTCAGAGGAATTACTTTTGAACATGGAAAATGACGCCAACTGAAAGTCACATAAATTCTATGACGTTTGCAGTTTATACAACCGTCAGTGTCAAAACTGTCAACAAACCATAACACTTTTGTGAAATGTTTGTGATCAGTGTTCTCCAGTTTCAGTGGAATGCCAACTCATGCTTGGCTAAGTCTTTTTAGATGCAAGTCGTGAAACTTGGCAGCCTTCTTTGCAACTGGGAAGTTACTTTAATGCATCTATCGATCGATTGATCTATGTAAATGAACAGTGGTTGCAGAGAAAAAAACTATATGTAAAATAAGCAGTGAAATATTTACATAAGGCTTCACCAATTTTGCAAAAAAAAAAAAAAGTTTAGGAAAAAGTTTTGTTCTCCTTTCAGTTACACATCAAATACACATCCACCCAGTTTCACAACAATATGGTTCAATCCAGGTGTCTTGTTCTTTCTGATGTTGGCACATCCATCTCAACGGTAATCTGCTCCTTGTCAACCACCACTCTGTCTTGTTGTTTGGCCAGTAGCTGCTTGTCTGTCTGGAACTTGAAGTCCCACAGCCCTGCCATTCTCAAACACCTTTGGCAACGTCACCCATCAGTACTTGGGGACTTCTAATCCATATGCAGCTCAGCTTTTTCCCGCACTCTATTCCAGTGACTTGGCTATGCTTTTACATTCTGCTGCTATGTACTGTACAGAGGTACCTTTGCACAGCCTGCAACTTGGGTACTGTTGGCTGTGGCAGACTGCCTGGATCCGGTGCCGGGGGCTTGCTCTTATGTTTTTTTTTCTTTGTTTTCTGGCTTTATTTGATAGGTACAGTGAAGAATTGCAAGTATAGGAGAGGTGGAGAACGAGTCAAAAGGGCCATTGGTCGGACTCAAACCGGCATCCGCCATTCTCAGTCATATGGCATCTGGTTACCTGCACTGAGCTAAACCAACGCCCGGGCACAGCCTTTTCTAGCCACTGATAGGATTTGTCTTAGCCTCTTCCTCGGTAATTGGTACAACCCATGCAGGGACTTGATTATCCATGATAGTTCCTCTTCCTGTTCCTCATCACGGTCTGTCTTCAGCTGCCTGAAGCACTCTTGGAGCATCTCATCTCAGGATGCAAGCTTTATGATGTGTTTATAGATACTTTAGCCTGGACTGTGGCTTGACTGCCGCTGATCCTAGTTGTCCTTTCCGTTGCAGGACAGCCTCAGGGTACAAGCCTTCACGGTCCCATTGAGTTCCTGATTAAGGTTACCAGTACAGTATTGTAGCCTTGTATAGTGCCAAGCACTCCAGTGCCCACATGTAGGCCACTGAGTCAGAGACTTTCTTGTATTCAGACAATATACGGCATATAATAGCATTATTACTTTATTATTCGAATGATTACTTTAGTATCTTTGAATTTCAGATTTCGGTTACATACTGCAGATTATGGTACAGACCATAGTTAGTTCCTGAAGTCCAACAAAAAAAGATGGGATTTGGATGATTATATTGATAGAATAATGGGGGTTTCATTGATTTATCCATTTAGTGACTAAGGCTGTGACTGCCAAGTTAAAACCTGACACGCTTGATCAAACAGTCGTGTCAGTAACAATGTCTATAGTTTTCTTTGGATACCAATTGTATGGTGGATGCAATTCTGCGCTAAATAATTTATGTAAACAGGGAGAGCCGCCTGAAGTAAATACAGGAACAAAGAGTTTAGGAGGATCCTGCTTTACTCAGTTCAGATTACACTGGACCTGTGACTTTAAAATAGAGAGAAAAGCTCTTTCATGAGAATGAGTGTGGAGGAGGGTGTGACATTCATTAAGTCAAAATATCACTCCTAAGACTGATTGTAAAAGCCTTTACTGGTGGTACTGGGTTGGGTTCTGCTCAGTGCTTAACCTCTTTATCAGGCTACCAGCAATCTAGCTAGGTGTTGAGTTGGGGTTGGGTTTGTCAACAGACATTTGGCATTACAGTTTTTTTCTGTTAAAAAAACAATCCCCATTTGGACGTTTCAAAGATGTGAACATTCTATAAAAAAATTTGTGAATGTGAACTTAAACAAATCCTAATCCTAACCCAGGTGACAGTAACCTCATGGATGCTAAAATGGTAAAACTGCAATTTCTCGAGCAACACGACTGTACATTTCCATCTTTTTTGAAGCACCTTTTGGGAAATATGCATTCTCTAATCTCAAACGTATGAAACACTGATAAAGATTGCTGGTATGTGAGCGACAATCTATTCTAAACATCAGTGGGGTGTACGTGCCGAGGTTTACATCAAGACTGAACAGAGCTTTTCTCTTCAGGGGAAATGATCCTCGTCTTGCTGCTGAGAGCCTGTGGCCAGTCAGGCAGAAAACATCTTCTCTAATCCCATATAAAGCACAATGACACACATGCAGCACAGCTATAGTTGTGATAAAAAGCAAAATTCAATGACTTGAGGGGCCCCTAAATTTTGGTTCTCATCCCTGCTCCCCAGAGAGAAGAGGGAAATGTACACAGTCTGGGGGATAAAGATTTTTTTAATGACTTCTTGCTGTAATGATATCATTTAGATGAGAGAACTGGTTGAAGGCTTGGCTATGTATAGCACCTGTTTTAAATGACTGTAAATGTAGAATCCCTGCGTCTCTCCATCTGTTCCTGTTCTCACCTTCCTGTTGCACTCTCTCTTTCCTTTTCCCTCCTTCACAGCCCCGACAGGCTTCGCAGAGAATTGCTGTGGGAGTTCTCCACCTCCCTGTTTGCAAAGGCGTACCTGTTCGCCAACTTTCGGAACAAGTGAACTGAGCGGGTTTGATTTCCCAGATGACACCCGGTACGTGAATCCTCGCCTGTCATCCAATTTCAAACCAGACGTCTGCTTGAGGGAGCCTATTTTATTTCCATTAGAGCAAAACAAGGTTTGGTTTTATCGGCTGTCTTAACATATACACAGAAGGAAAAGTGGTACAATAACTGAGCATAAAGAGAGAACCGCTACCTGAGTGGAGTGTTACTATATAGGGCAAGAAACATCACAAGGGACGGGCTATTTTCAAGAACTGGTTCTTGCAAAATAATCAATATAAAATTCAATTTTTGAGCTGGAAAGCGCAATCAAATCAGTTATGAAACAATACACAATAATGAGGTTTTGGTGGTCTTTGCAATCCTCACTGCAGGAAAATTTCATCTAAAAGGAAAAGTGAGGCAAAGGTTGCCTAGAGCACGTATAATAAGGTCTTCTTGCCACCATATAATTGGTGGTGTCTAACTTGAAGGAAGGAAGGAAAAGGGACTCTGTGGGAAGTGAGACACATTCTGTCAATGACAGTGAGACCTAATTATACGATTGCAGCCCCTGCAGCCATGGTGCATGTCAAAGCGGGCAGCAATAAGGCTGTCGATGGGAAGACACACCACCTGCAGTTGGTGTGTGTGAGCTTTCAGGTGACCTGGAAAGACCTGTTTACCTCATTAAAAATGAATCACAAGGTAATAAGGGCTCCGCTCTCCATTCCTCCCTCCCAATGTCTGTCCTTCATCCATTATGCAACAGTGAGGTGGGGTGGTGTGGGTTAAGTCCTCAGGGAGGGTCACTTGGATGGACACCCAGTCTGCCCCCTCCTCCACAAGCTACTGAAACCCCCTCTATGATTCAATAATGAGAGAATAACACAGCAATGGGGAGTATAATGTTGGTGACGAGCAATGCGGCAGGGAGTCCAGGTAGCAGCAGCCATCAGCTGTTTTTTAGAGGGCTATCTGCATCAGAGTGTATTTGTAATAATAACCAGTTTAATCTAAGAGGGACTGTAATTTCAATAAACAAAGTAATAGACTCTGCTTTCAACAGCTCTGTGCGATGGAAAAAAACAAGATGTGTGTAAGGTGGGGGGGAGTAGCTGACAAGGATATTCCAATTTAATTGAGTTCAATTTAATTCAAAGCAGGTGCTTTAGATTGTAAGGTAAAGACCCTACAATAAGAGAAAACCCCAACAATCAGACCTGACCCGCTATGAGCAAGCAGTTTAAAGCTCACTCATTAATAGATCTCTTATACAGGAACCACAGACGGTCTACAAGATAGACATAGCCACCGGTCTCTTACAACTTCATTGTTAGCATTTTAGCATTTGCATTTCAAATTTGGATAGCAAGCTGCAAAGGTGCAATGAACAGTTAGTCATATTAGTTCATTATTAGCTAACATAATACTCTAGTTTCACTCACCAAAACTGAAGCACAAACTGTGCCACACGACGAGTCTGAATATGAGCTGAGAATCCTTTAAAAATTCTCCATGAAGAGAAAACAACAGGAACAGAATAGAGAGGTCCACTGGAGGGTGAGGCTGAGATATCAGCTCCCGCTGTCTGTCTTGGCACCTGTATAAAGACACAGACATGCTCCTAACTCCAGCATTAAAACATTTATGTGTGTGGTGAGTGAGTGGGGAGTAGACTATAACTATAAATATGCTTTTTAATGCTGTGAGGTTAGACATTTAAATGTGAGAAACAATGGGAAGTTTTGCATTCACCCTCGCGCGGCACCTCAAGGAACTGCAGTTTTCGTCACTTCCAGGTTGGCGCTAGCTAGACCGTATAACATTTTTGGCCAACAATGAATTAATAGAGCTCATCAAAGTGTAAATTGTTTCACTAGCTCACGTGTTATAAAACCATACATCAAACAAATGTAAATACTAGACAAAGATAACCTGAGTAAATACAAAATGCATTTTTTTCTAGGTGAGAAGCTTAGCATTGCAAACTGAGCATTGCACCAGAAAAGACCACACACAGACACAACTGCTGCATTCATCTGTACAAATGGCCGGTAAACGACCTTAGTACAGAGTCAGGGCTTGTATCTGTGCTCTGGCCCTTGACCTCAGACCCTATAATCCTTCTCACATAACTTTTGTGTTGCTACAGTTGGCGCTCTGTATCTCCGTGCTTGCCAACTGCTTCAGAAAAGTTGACAGTGCAGATTCAACACTTGAGCTCTCAGGATCTGCGTAATATACATAAGATCTAAAATGTTCCAAGATGGCACAGAATGTTAACAACCTTTTCTGCACTGCACTAAAAAACAAATAGAACATGTCAAAGACAGTAAACCATTTCCTCCTGACTGGCTGCCCACAAAAAACTCAGGGCTTAGAGTGAATAAGAATTTTACCACAAGGGAGCCAGCTAAGCTACAGTAAAGGAACGCAAGGTTAAATGCTAAGCTTCCTCCATGTACTTTGGTTCCGAGGAGAAACGATGATCTGTGCCGACAGGAATTAATAACCAGTGGTTTGGAAAGTGAAACTGGCAGCTAGTATAGCTGAGTGAACACAGTTGTCCGGTCCATTTCCAGACACAGGAGTGTCTAGTATGAAGTGGGTGACCCTCCTGGGTGAACTGACCTCTCTGAGACCTGACCTTACTCAGTGGTAATGGGGGAGAAAGCAATGCCAAAAAGACACCCAAGAGAGTTGAGGTTACAAGACTAACCATCTTTCAACTCATTCTTTCCAACATCGGGTTAGAAAAACAAAAGGTGGGAAAATTGGGCTGTACTACCACTACAAGCCTTGACAGACAATAAACAGATGTTGCTCCAAAATTATAGGGCCATAAAGGCGACTGGCAAGCTAAGAATTAGCATCCAAATTAAGGCACATTAGAAGTAAAATAATAGGAAATTATTTCTATGTACAATTAAAAGAAATGAAAAAACAAAACTCTAATTAAATGAAAGACAAATACAAAATTGATAAAAGGAAAAAAGACCATTTAAACATGAAACCTTGAAATAAATGATTAAATAAGTACATAGTAAAATATAAGTAAATAATAACCCCAAAATAAATAACTCACCTGAGAGCTGGTAAAACCTTTAATCACACATATAGCTATATATCCATTTGATTGTTTAACAAAATATCCACCAAACAACTCCACAAGATATATAACCATAATCCTGTAAGGCTGTCATCCGTCACAACTAGTCCTAACCTTAAATTTAGGAGACAAATTGCAATAGATTCTGATCCATGTCAGATAGAATGATTATAGGCGAACAGTAGCTTTGGGTGTTAAAGACCTTTCCTCATCTTTCTCACCAACAAGATGGTTTCTTCTCTTTTTCTGCATATGGCAACTATTGAAGATGAGAAATGTACACTGTCATCTTTGCACACAAGTTGTCTTTTGGCATCAGTGCTTTCACACCCTCACTGCTGTAATATTGGATATTGTGAACCTGCTTTTTACCGTTTTACTGAGTGACAAAATCCTCATAATGGGTCTCAGGGAGACTAGTTGTTTATTAGTTACATTGTACTTCCACTTTTATTTACTGGTTAGATTGAGACACTATAAACTCCTTGGTTAGACTGAGGGTTTGAGATCATATGTACTCATTTATAACAGTAACTGTTCACACTGAAAACTGATGAGTTGACGAGTTGACCAAGCTCACTAAAGTCATAGCATGGTGCAGCAAGCTCCACCACCCAAGGACACCTTGTCTACAACTGAGAAATGCCAACAAGCACACCATCTTGTTACTTTTACGAAACTACATGTACTGTACTCAAAATAGTGAGTGCAAGTACAGAAGTACTTAATTTGAGACCCAGCGCTTGTTATGTACCTCTGCAATCCCTGGGCCTGAGATGACGGTGCAAGAGAATTTGGCAGGTGAATAAGCTTCAGATCATCAGTCATTTTTAAATTAAACAAAGAGAACTCAAGTAAATACAGTTTTTCAATGATTGTTTCATTTATTAATGATAACAATTATCCAAACCTACCTCACCCATTGTGGAGAAGTATTTGGCAGTAGGTATTTCACATTGACATGGAGGACTTTGGGTGAATTTTAAAAATTCAGCAGCACTAGAGGGTTTTTGAGTATGAAGAGATGGATTTAGGCCCAGCCTTTGACTAGATTTATTTGTACTGTGTTTTAGATCATTGGGCTTCTGTGTAACCCAAGTATACTTAAGCATCAGGGCACAAAGTGATGACCAAACATTCTCCTTCAGGATTAATGGACTGATTCTACTACTCTCCCAGAGTACTCAAAGCGCTCTATACAACATGCCACTTTCATGCAATTACACAAGCACTTTCTTCTAAGCTTTTTTTAGTGCTTCCTAGCTAACATTCATACACATTCATACTCTCCATCAGAGAGCAACTTGGGGTTCATATATTGCCCATGGATACAGGAGGAACCAGGGATCGAACCACTAACCTTCCAATCAGTAGATGACTTGCTGTACCTCCTGAGCTACAGCCACCCACTGGATTGTTATGGCAGGTCACCCAGATCCTGAAGCAGGAGAGCTTCACACTACTCTCACCATGTTTCATTGCTGTTGTGGTGTTCTTTGTATGAAATGCTGTGTTAGCTTTACACCAGATGTAATAAGATGAAAACCTTTCAAGTCTTTAAGTCAGTCCCCAGAATATTTTCCCAAAAGTCATCAAAATGTTTTCTGGCAAATGCGCGATGAGCTTTTGTGTTCTTTTTGGTCAGCAATAGCTTTTGCTCTGTAACTCTCTCCTGCATGCCATTTTTTCCAGTCTCTTGCTTTTTGCTGAATCATAAACACTGACCTCAACTGACGGAAGTGAGGTCTACAGTTGTCAGTTCTCTTGTGCGGCCTTAATGTAATGTTGCACCCACAGGCTGGATCGTAACAAGAATGAAGGCTTGATCTGATTTTAGACCTTAGAGTTTTCCAGTTAGCTTTCTTGGAAACAAAGATATACATGACTTTTTGCAGCCTATTTCTGTAATATGATGTCCTTTACATTTACTTTTCTAAATGCTGCACTGAGAAATCTTTTAATGGTTGTGTTTTGGTCTGTTTGATCAAGCTAAGCTGTGCTAATTGCTCAGAGCTAAAGAACACAAGAAAAAGGTTATTATAGAAGCAAAGATTGATGTGCTTGTAAGTAAGCTAAATGAAATAAAACAAATAATAGAAAAATATATGACCACTCAAATCCAAAGAAAGTGCACACAAAATAAATAAAAAATAAAATTGTATTATGCATTTAAGGAGGCTCAAGATGTGTTAAATTTGTAGCCTGTTCTCACTATACTGTGGACAAAGTGCTTGTCTGATTGCCACACAGCCTCTGAAACCCCTCCCCCACACATCCTTCTGATGTCAGAAGCCTGGGGGGCTGCAGCGCACAATTTTTGCCACATTCTGAAATTGACAATCCGACAGGTTCTCACCTCACACAGTGATATGCCAGCTGTGCGGAGGTGAGACTACTTTCAAGCATGCTAGGCCTTAAGCAGTAGGCAGGTCTGCATTCAGCACCTTGATGAGGCAGTATCGCTTGGATCAAGCGAGACGATGAAAATGTCCTGAAATATTGCGTCACATTTAGTGTTCAGTCAGTCAGTTGGGGGAGAAAAAAAATCCATCTCCCTGAGATAATTGTAATAAAGTGTGAAGATTATTTTGCTGGTTCAAGTATAGCATCTCTCTGAAATAATTGTGGATGGTGAAGTGATATTTGAAGGAATCCAGCATATTGCACAGAAATATAGTCAGAAACTGCTGGAAAAATCAGGTTTGAAGGAAAATGAACCATATTTAATGCATGATGCATTTACGTTACTAGGGTATTATATCAGTTATGAGTTTCTGTAAGCAAATGTTCAGCCTGCACTGGTGTTTTACTTGAAACGCACGGTGGACTTTCTTTCTTTCTGAAAATGTAGTGTTTTAACATGTGGCCAAAAAACAAATCTCTAATTCCAACACTGTACAGCTTGCCAGTGCCTGGAGGCTGTCAAGAGGTAACTAAGATAGTGGAGAACACAGTTATTTATTCATTTATTTATTGCTTTATCTATGTAGTAGTAGTATGTGTAACAGCATGGATGCTTGCAAAGACGGATCTCTTCTATTTTAAGCCTTACAGAGGAGTCCCTATAGAATAGTATGGCAGATCCCACTCTGTGTCTCCTCGCTGAACCCGAGCTTGTATTTGACATCACACAGGTGGAGACAGATACGCAGTTAGTGTATATGTCAGCCTGCATTGCTTTGTAGATTAATGTGTCTGCAAGTTCAGAGAATTTCTGCAAGACTGTAAAACCTAAGCTACAGTAATATAGCTTATGGCTTGAATATGATGTGATTTGTGCCACAAACCATAACAGAAGCATAAGCTGCTGGATTCAATCTGACAACGAGGCAATAAGGTTGATATTTTACTATCAGGGGCGCACTGCACCATCGTTAGAGGAGTTTAAGTTTTTGTATCTCTCTTCCCCAGCACTCTTACTGCAGAGCTGATGTGCAACCTGGGACACATTTAAAGAACAACACCTTCAGGAACTTTAGTAGGAAGATAAAGGTATAGCATGCCAAGAACAAATAGTTGAATATGACCAACATGACTAAACAGAGAACAGGCATTACTTTTAATCATTGAATAAAAAGTAACATCTTATGACATTTTTTCTCTGTGAATAAAAACGAAATAATACATAGAACTGGGAACAGGAAACATTGATTTATTTACTGGCTTCAGTCATATTGTAGGTGTTGTGGTAAACTTTTT
Organism: Pundamilia nyererei; assembly: GCF_000239375.1. Taxonomy (NCBI): domain Eukaryota; kingdom Metazoa; phylum Chordata; class Actinopteri; order Cichliformes; family Cichlidae; genus Pundamilia; species Pundamilia nyererei. Next base: position 812,923 of record NW_005187568.1, read on the forward strand.
GATTTACTATCATTCAGTTATTAGCTATGGTCTTAATCTTTGGATATTCACCAAATGACTGAGTGGTTGAAAATTTTTTTAAATTTTTATATATGTTGTGAGCTCTAAGCCAATCCACTGGGAGTTTATGAGCATGTCAGACAGGTAGGAGGCTCCAGAGGAGACCCAGAACACACCAGTGAGACTGTATTTCATCTACCTTTGGAAAACTTCAATGACCCAAAAGAGGACCTTCAATCTTTTTGCTGGGTATGGGGACATGCCCAGCCTTCCGTGCGTGCTTCTGCTGGCTCCATTTAGATGAAGCCCGATATTGTGATTGCAATCAGTTTGACTGCATTAAGCCTTAGGTTGTTTGACATTTCCACCTGAAACAAACACCCAAAAACTCAGTAACAGCTTTACAAACTGTGAGCCAAAATAAACAACATTGGGTTTTACAGATAAGAAACACTTGGGGGAATTCTGAAACACAATAAATCTTCTTATCCTTACTGCATGTACAGAGGGAGATTTGGAAATCTGCAAAAAGCACTCTTGTAAAAATAAATGAATAGATGATGCTGGTGTTATTTTATTCTTTTTAAAAACAGCTCAGCTACGTAATCCAATTTGATATAACTAAATCAAAGCAGAAAAATGTTACCTCCATATCAGTTTTATTAGTAGTAGGTGGCCAATTCAGTGAATGTACCATGCTAAGCAACCTTCGAAAAATGGGTCAGGTTCAAATTCTTAACGTCTGGTAGTGGAGCCTCCAGGGTGAGAGCTTTTAAAAGAAAAACCCACAACTCCATATGAAGGTTTCAGTCAGAATAAAGAGGCATGATTCAAATTTCATAAACCGATCCATATAAATTGAAATTTGAATGAAAACGTGAACCCTGTAAAATGTTTTGACATCATCTGTGCTCTGTGGATATGTCCCCCCTGCACTGCCAAGCCTTGGTTCAAATGTTGTCACTGACTGCAAAAATCAGGCTCTATAGAAATCTATGAGGGAGTGTCCTATAGGCCTAGTAAACACTTTCCTGGTGTGTTTATATCTGTTGTTAGTTTAAAATCTAAGTGAATATGAATTGTAAATATGGCCCCTACTGTACTAAAAATGGATGAGGTATGCTTAAGGATGGACGCCTCCTGTTATTGACAAGATCCTACTACAAGTGTTCCTCTGTTTCAGAGTAAGCTCCAAACCTCACATATGATATCTGATTTACAGCAGGTCATCTATTAAAACAACCATGGTTGGTGGTTTGATCTCTGGCTCCTTCTGTTTGCGTGCCAAAGTATCCTTGGGCAAGATCCTGAACCCCACATTGCTCTCTGATGCATTCATTGGAGTGCAAATGCACTTAGGCATAGACTATGTGTGAATGAGGCAAGTTGTATAAAGTGCTTTGAGTGCTTGAGTAGAAAAACATTATATAAGAAGCAGGTCCATTTACCAATTTCACATAACAGTTGGTAACATATGCTTATATGCAGTCTATGATGTATCCACTTCCCTGTTTGACAGCTGCTTTTATTTCAACAATTGTGTATATTCAACTTAGGTTTCTGGATGTACTTTCAACATTTGAAATGCAAGTAAAAATCTGGCTGTGCCGCATATGTGTTGTCAAATTGCCAAAGATGTTGTCTTCATTTCAGGACATGTTCACACAATAACTGAGACTTCTGTTGATGTGGGCAAGGGAGGGCATCTTCACAGACAGCTTCTAGTTGAAGCTAGAGAGCTCCCCAGCCATTCACGCCCAGCATCTCTTTATGGTTGCTTTACCACAGTCTGTCTGGGCAAAAGGGTTTAAGCCTATGTCTTTTCCTCTTTTGTCTGCTCTCCTGGGGGACATGAATGGGAGGTTGGGGTCTGAACAAAAGGCAGATCATGGGTCTACTGGGGGGGACAAATGAGCTTAGTTTGGGTAATGGCAGCCAAAAGGAAAGGGAGGTCTGAAGAAGTATTGTGGCTCACCTAGGACCGGAACGGGAGGGGAGATGAGTTCTCCAGGATGAACAGCTGAGATTCTCCTTCCCACACTGCATATACTTAGTCACTATCTGACGACGACAACAACAGGGCCCGTACTGTTTACAGGGCAGAGGAAGGGAGCGAGTCAGTGAAAAGCAGTGAAAAGAAAGACCAGCTGATTGCATGTTTCTCCATGGCAACTCTTAGTCCCGATTAGAGATGTAGTCCTCATAAAAAGGAGGCTGAACTCTGACCCATAGCTGGTGATCATCATGACACACTTAAAACACCCGAATATCATTACGCTCAATTCAAAACAATGACCTTATACACAAGAGTTTGTATTACTGCAACACACGAGAACGTAGGAATACTAATTTCGGATGTGTTTAAGGATTTAAAGCATTTGAATCCATGTGTACACTTCTGCATTTCAGTCTCATATGCTGCTGTATTTTCCTTCACCAGTGCAACCTGTGAGGTGACAGACCCCCCTTTTTCCTGGGATCAAGACCTTTTTGTTCAAAGGAGATGGAGCTGAGATTTTTCTAAATGTCACCTTATCACAAATGCCATTTAAATTCCATCCTTCTTTCCACCTTTGCTGCTTCTCACTTTCTTTTTTGTTGAAAAAAAACCCCATTCCTTCTTCCCCCCACATGCACACTCCACACCATCCCTATGTCATTTTCCCCATCTCCCTTGTGGGTTTCCTTGTCTGCTGCTGTTGTTGCTTGCTTAAAAGCTTTTCTCTTTTCTCTGTTGCACATCCTGCAGACAGCAAGTCAGAGAAGAAGTTACACTTGCTTAGAGCAATCCAAGAAGAACCAGGCTGTCCTCTCTTCCAGGGCGTCCTAAAATTGCAGTTATCTCATAAGATGTTTTTCACCCATGAATAATTGCTGGAGAATCAGGTTGCGATAGGAAATTATGGGTTTCAGATGCACTAACACTACTGAAAATACTGCACAGTTTAGCTGAGTGAGCTGCTTCATTAGAGGATACAGGACCAAGAATTCTTAGTAAACCCCTCAGGCAGCTAGCTACATCCAAATATCAATAGTATCAATACCAATGCTGGTATTGATATCTGATTTATACTGGCGCGATAGGCTCAATACTTTGTTTTTATCCTCAGTTTTTAGTCTGGTGAATTGTGTTAAATAATTCATTTTTTTGAAAATGAAAAAAATATGCATCAAACATGCACTATGAAAACAGTCTGAACCTTTTTGTGTTGACTGTCACGTCTGTTCTATTTATAGTACATTTAAATAACAGAAGTTAACCCCAAGTACTTTAGAGACGGGTACATTTACATTCCAGCTCTCCAAAGGACCAATTATCAAAGTACATGCAAAATGGAAAGGTGTATTTTGTTATATTAACCAATTATTGTGAAAAATGAAAAATAGAGTGATTTAGTGGTAATTAAAATGTTTTCAGAATTACAATTTAATGATTTATCTCATAAATCATGACAGAATGCTCTCCCATTCACAAGTTGCCTTTATTTGTTAAAAGTATCAGTATCGGTACTGGCATTAATTAATTAATTAATGGCTCTGTATTTACTTGGTATCAGATTGATAATTTGCAGTACTGCACAGAACTACTGGTTAGGCTTGTGTTGATGGATGATGATCTTAGGGGTTGATAATAATCAGAGTGATCAGCAGCAGCTTCCCAATGTAATTCTTCCTCAATTTAAGTCTACTTTCTGTTTGTTCATGTTGGAAATAGGGGGAAAAATTATCTTTCTCTGTCACTCTCATCAGTATCAGTAACGCTGTTGAGTTTGGGCAATGTGCATTGTAGTGGATGGATAGTGTTGCCTCATATTTATCGTAGGTGGTAACCCTGAGCCTACATTTTGAAGAAAGGCAAAATGAACTTTTTGGAGGGAAAAGAGAAACATTTTTTATGGATGTACTGTAGAATAATTACAGTGGGGTCTCTCTGAGCGCCTTGTGCTCCTGAATGACATCTAATAGCACCTAAACATATAAAAACAGTTTAAAGTCGGCCATAAGGCTGTGATTTGGATGTCTATGATGTGACTGATCGCTGATGGCGACCTTTGGGTGCAAAGCTGGGCTGGCAGGCTGACAGGTGATGTGTGAAGTGACATAAGATGAGCTACTGAATAATGGGCCCTTGTCAAAGCCTTTTCCTTTGCTTTAGAAGAGCTAACACACAAGCCAGAGCGGTCCAGGCTCCCATGATTGATGCCCACCTCAGGATTGGGCTCTGATAGGCTGTTGGTGGTCCCTGAATGTGAATTAAATGTAGCTCTTGTTTCAGTCATGTCACAGTGCCACAGCCATTCACAATATCTTCATCTGCTATAGTGGTGGAGACATTAAAAAATGGCATGCTTTGTAAATCTATTTAAGCTCTGTGAGGATATCTGTTAGAGAAACTGTGGTGCAATGAATTTTAATGAGGACCATTCTCTTAGAAATACTTTGTAAGAGGTGTTTCTAATGGGAACTGAGACAGGGGGATGTTAACTTTTATAGCTTATCTCCACAGTTTATATTACCCAACAGTAGAGCTGGAAGCATAAACACTCTAAGGAAGGCTTAGTGCATTCTCCTTTCATTTCCCTTTTTTATAAATGCATAAAAATCTTCTCCCTCTTTGCTTTTGTGTAAACAGTGAAGAAGAAGCTTCATAATCTAGACTTTATGAGATTTTAAAGATGACCAGAATAAATCATTTTCTTTATTTAGTAAAGTCATTAGTGATTTTCCAGTGTAAATTTACTAGCGTGAATAAATCAGCTGTGAGCCAAAGAGCACAGCCTGTGGCTCTTGAGGAAACAGCTGTCCATCATAAGAGTGCAGCAGCTGGGAAGGATAAAGGTGAGAGGTGAGGGCAGGAAGGTCAGCACTGAGGAGAAGGTCTGTGGGACAATAGGTTGAAGTGTGGCCTTAAGATGAAGCAGCTGTGAATAGACTCAAATGCCAATTCCCTCTATACATCCATTACCTTTTCTCAATCACTTTCAACAAGGAGCCATTAGAAGGCTATTCATTGTATCAACATTGTTCCAGTGTGGAAAAGGGCCGAGGTGACCACGGTCTCTTAATGATGTAGAATATTCAATATTCTCTAGTCTTTGTCTTTGGACCACTGAAATATCTTTATTGTCAAATCGGAATCTAAGGATTTTCTATCTATCT
>NW_005187568.1:818126-846364 GCF_000239375.1 Pundamilia nyererei
TATATATATATACACCAGTGGGTGGTGTCAAATGTCAGTTCAAAGGACAAACGACAGTTCAAAAGACAGATATCCTCAGCTGGTAACCATACACGCCCATTATTTGGGCATGTAAGACTATTAAAAAAGACCAAAATGCTTGGGTCATAGTGTGTTAAAAGCCAGGGCATAAAAATATGTCTATAGTAGCGATTGAAATTGATCAAGTGTTTGTGCAGATCTAATATTTAATGGAAGATTATTCCAAAGTCTGAGGATTCCCTCATAATTACACATATTTTTGTATTTTTTGTGATGTTAATGTTTGGTTAGGCAAGTTGAGATGAGGTGAGATGAGATGAGATGAGGTGAGATGAGATGAACCTTTATTAGTCCCACACGTGCGAACTGTTTTGGTCACGGCAGAAAGTAAAAGTTTAAGAGCAGTAAAAGTTAAGAAAAACAATAGAATAGGATAAGATAAAATAGAATAACACACTATACAATAAGAATAAAATACTATATACAGAAGAATAAAGTACTTTACAAAATAGAATAAAACAGAATAAAATAGGAAAAGTTTGAGGCTTAGGATTAAACAGACTCATTAATGTTAGCTTCTTGTCTGAGTGATTCCACTTGGTTGCAATCCTTGCTTGCGAGAGATAAGTGAAACTGCTCTGGATATGAGAGAAGTTATCTCAGCATGCTAGCAGCTGTTTTGTGGCACAGAGTCAAGTCGAAGTCATTTTTGTTCAGATAATGTGCATTAACAGACTGCCTCCTGAAACAACTGTGTAACTGAAAGGCCTTTGCTGCAGTATGCACAGCAGCCCATCAAGTGCCAACATGTCCCTGAACAGGGCCATTAAACATACCTGATAGACAGAATCACAGATGAGGAATTCTGTTTAAAGTTCAAATTTTTCTTACTCTAATGAGAGGAAAGTTTGGAGCCCTAAATTGTGAGAGTTGTACCTTTGAACAAGCAAATCCAGGCAACAATACATCTTGACAGTTAAATCCAGGCTTTGGCTTTAACTGAAACCCCTAGCAAAACCAGGCTCAGGGAGAGACACCATCTGCTGTGACCGGTTGGGGGTAAGAGGAACCTACATGGAAAATTTAAGAAAAACTGTAATATCAAAATGTATAAGACTTTACTTGAAATGGTATGACAAGTTTAACTACACGCCCTTGGTACGCTTCCCTCCTTGGAGGTCAAAAACATGGCCTTCCTACACAACCCTCATGCATTATTTGAAAAGTAGCATCTTCTAGTTTCTGAGAAACTGCCTATTTATCATGTGGCTAAAACAGAAACAACCCACATTGAACCCTTTGACAGATTGCTGGTGACCTTGTCGAAGCATGAAATGTCACAATACATTCCTTGTAAGCATCCTTTAAAATGCACAGTAAGTTTGGTTTGGGTTAAAACGCAGTTTTTCATGAACTCTAGCACTTTAATGCAGCAACTGTTATAAAATGAAGCTTTGTTTAAATTGGTTGCAATAATTATGACATGGTTTTGGAAGGCTCATCATTAAGCCATCGCAGATGAAGGGACTACAATTATGTAACTGAAAGACAATCAACAAAACAGTACTTGTGGGTAGTCAGTTTAAAAGGATATTGGCTTGGTTTGGTTAGAAGTGGATAGTTTGTAACCTGCTTAATTTAAAATTCTCATAAGAACATTCGTTTAAATCTCAGTATAACCCAAATATTTCTGATGAGAGTTAAAGGAGGATTTACCATTTTAAGGCACCTACTGACTCACCTGATTTGTCATTTTTCCTGAAAATAGCTGCTTGCTGCTAATGATGAGAGCCGTGGAATCAAAACATTGAAAGTGCTGACCATAAAATCCAAACTATGCGCTAGATGAAACACTATTGACCTGAGGGGAAATACAGAAACATGAAACCATTATAAAAATATCTGTTGGTACAGAATGTTGCTTTTATTATTCCACAAGTGACTGTTAGTGTAAATATAAAGATTTTATAGTCAAACAGAAAACCAACAGCACGCACTGTATAGATTCTATATAAAAGACAGGCTGTAGCCATCATGACATCAGTTTTTTCTACCACACTGTCACATACTGAATGCAAAAACTGATTTTCTGTTTTTCAACCTCTTGGTGTTTTGAAACATGACGTGGCACATCACAAGGTAGACCCACCGTTAAAAATACTGCACTTTATCCTTTATCATTCTTACTCGTAAAGACTATCATTTACAAAATAATCACACTAAATTGAATAAGAAACTGGAGTAGCAAGTGAGAGCATACACTGTAAAAAAAATTGTATAAATGTAATATAAAAGTATTTCACTGTGTATTTTACAGTTTTGTACTGTTCTTCTAGAACATCATTAAATTTACATAAATAGACTGTGATTTTACATTTCAAATGTAAATTAACGTGAAATCACTGTAAATGTAATAAAACATAATTGTCTTGTTTTTTAAATGTATTTGTCTGTACATATGCATATTTAGATTGTTAAAATGCATTCACAAATGTATCATAATTTCACAAATATTTGTCCGTTATTTGAAAGATTGAACTGTTGAATTCAAATGTAATGCTATGGAAAAATATATAAAATGATTCTCATAAACTTTTTTTTACATCAAATAATAATAATAATAATTATTATTGTTGTTATTTAGGGCGATCGTGGCTCAAGAGTTGGCAGTTCGCCTTGTAGGTTGCCGGTTCAAGCCCCGGCTCGGACACTCTCGGTTGTTGTGTCCTTGGGCATGACGCTTCACCTACCACCTACTGGTGATGGCCAGAGGGGAATTATAAAGTGGAATTGTAAAGCGCTTTGAGGGTCTCAAAAAGTGCTATATGAATGCAACCCATTATTATTTAAACCAACTGTTAACTGTATATTTCTGTACATTTAAGTATTATTAATCATATTGCCGCATTCATTGATCTTGTTTATAGGTAATTTCATTGTTTAATCACATTAAAATGTTCCTAATTTAATGTTTAAAAGCACTTGAAAAAGGCAAAATCCCATGTAAAATTAGGGCAACAAACTGTATTGTCATTACTGAAAATAACCGTATTTTAATGAGAAAGTTATTTTCTGTTATTTTCTGGTATTATTTTGGCGCCCCAGCTGCCGGAATATTACTGTTTTTTTTGGATTTTTTTTATGGTGTAGAGTCACTGGGAAGGTTCTTTCTGATGTCACAATGTCACGTTCCTAGGTCATTGTACCTATTACTTGGGCTTTTCTAAAAGAGCTCAGTTTTTCTTCCAACAAAAATAAAACTGAACACATTAAACAAAGTCTCCATAGTAAAGGTTACTCTCTGAGGTCTAAGCCATTATCAGTGAAGATGCTAACGGTAGCTGTAGCCCTTAATCCTGTGTTACTAGAACGTGTTCTTTTTATAAACTGTTCTCCAAGGTTTTTGTCAAGGGACAAAAGATTCTAACCTACACACACTGTGATGGCATGCCACACATGGTAAGCTCCACACCTCACCACCCGTTGATTCACTTTAGTTTAATTTACAGTCACTACTTTAAAATATTCTATTTATTGTTCAATATCGTTTCTTTATTAAATGTATTTATTTTTCCATCACACCTTCCAATGTTTATATGGCGTGCACACATATTAACCTTGCAAGGTCAAAGTTCTGTTTTGTTATATTAATACATCTTTCTTTGTTTGAGTTACCTGGGGGTTGGCTTCTCCTGTCTGGCAAAAGGTGTGGCAAAGGGCTGTGAGACCTGAAGTACCACTGACAGCCTAATTGGATTGCACCACATGCTTCATTGCCTGGGGGGTGTTTCATGTTTGTTTAAATGTTTTGTATTAGTTGGTTATATGGCAGCCATCTTGTTTTCCCCCATGTGTGTCATTTGGTTTAGCTAAACCGGTATTTAAGTTCCCCTGTGTGTCATTTCAGGAGGTCAGTTTACCATATGTTTGTTTGAGGTTTTGTTAATTATTATCTTGAGTTTAGTCTATTGAGTTGACCTCTTTTATTGGTCTGCCTGTTTAAGTTTTGGCTTTGTTAAATATCTTTTCATACTTTGGGGTCAATAAAACCCCTTTTGAATTAAAACCACCTGTGTCCTTTATGCTTTACTGCTTGGTCCCTGACACACACCAAAAACTACTTATATCCCCCATTAGCCGTTTTTCTAGCTTACCAGCAGAAAAACGGCTTGTAGTAAAAAGCAGCTTGTAGTGACCAACAGCGACATGCTTTAACTTAAATTGGCTTTAATAGTATCCCATCTTTTTCATTTTTTAAAGTTTTAATATGCTGTTTAATATTTATGTTGCCTTTTCTGCCTAATGTTTATAATCCACATGTAAAGCACTTTTAATTGCTTTTGCACATAAAATGTCTTCTACAAATCACTTAAATGATCTGTTAAGATGTGCGAGTTTTGCTGATTACTATCCTTCCAAATGTTCAAAAACACAGAAAATATTGCCCTTGCGATATACTGCATAATTTTATAATGCGCTCTTTTAATTTGCAGCTTGTAGGCAAGTTCATCTGTAAAGAAAAAAACACATTTTTAATGATTCATCAGGAATGGGTGATGGAGATACAGAAGCAAAGAGGGAAGGATGGAGGGAAATGGGACTACTAAGTGTTTATTAATGATAAACTAGCTACAGAGACTCTGGAGGGTTCAAGTGATCTCTGGAGGTGTCTGCTCTATTTATTATCTCAACCTGTCAGCCATTTGAAAGAAAGAAGAAAATATATCTGGAGCCCTGCTGTGCTCACTTATGGAGGTTTGCAAATGTCTCCCTTACATGAATTACATACAGATTTACCCCAGAGCCTTTCTTTAATGACGGTAGGTCAGTGTGAATTCTAATGGATTCAAATTATGGATGGAAACATTAAAAAAAATGATGGTGAATGACTATAATAGTGGGGTTATTGGTAGGAGAATTAGACTGTGTTCTTGGGGAAACAGAAATTGTGGTTTCAGTAACATAACAAAATCGTTAAAATGGTCTCTGTAGATTCTGCACAGCAGTGTTCTGTTGAAACCAAAATAGTGTTTTATTCCCAGAAACTAAAGTATTGCTGATTTTTCTGTGATACCAGGTCTGATTACATGGATACAAAAGAAATGGCAGAATGAATCCCAGGAACCATGACTGACATTAATGATCTTGAAAAATGACAATGTTTTTGGAAAAAGCACAGTCTTTATTAATACGAGTCAAACATATGTACGTACGCTTAAGACTAGTTTATGAGTCAGGTGTTAAGAAATAATGACAATGCGTCTTTGTGTTTTCATATGTATTTCACCTCATTTGACCATAGGAATAATTGCCTATGAGCAGTAACGTATCAAAAGCAGATGAATTGCACTTTTAACTATCGTCATAGTTACAAAGCAGAGGTAAATGGACTTTTTCAACCACTTGAGACTTAATGGAACAAGCATAAAATGGTTACATGTTTCTAACAGATTTACTTGTAAAGAACTGTATGTTTCTTTGGAGCTTCTACACACATTCGAGGTGTGATCAAAAAGTTTTGTTATGGCCCTCTAAAAAGCCCAAACCTTTAGAGGATGCTATTTTTAGATCACTAAGCAGAAGACCTGTCATGTCTTCTTGATGCTTTGCCTCTTGATCTCTGGATCTCTTCAACTGTGTCAAATTAGTGATCCTTGAAAATGATTTTCATTATTTAGGAGAAATTGAAGTCACAGGCTGACAAATCTCTGGCAAATAGAGCAAACTGTGAGACAAGTTTGTGTTGGTGTGGAGAGAAATCTCCTTATGTGACAGGCTGTCTTCAGGTTTAGAAACTGTGCATTCTTCAATTGAAAACTAATGTTTGAGGACCATGGTGAAGTATCAGTGCACAGTGCCAATGCCATGGTATCCAGGGTCTGTGACCCAGCATTTTGAGTTTTGTGTGAATTCATCATTTGTCTTCAGTTTAGTTCTTGCTAGGGTCTCTGAGTTTATCTGTAATTCTACTTCATGGTGCCTTGTTTGATATTAGCTTCCATTCATGTCTTTGTCCCTATGTTTTGTCCTGAGTGTCTGTTGTGGATGTCAGTCTTGTTGTCATGTCGTGTCTGTCATAGGCGTCATCTCTTTCTTTTCCGTTCCCTTAGTCTCCCCAGCACGTCTTGTCTCTCCCTCTCCCTCTCTCTGTGTCCCTCGCTCTCCCTCTTTGTGTCTTTGTATTTCATTATTTGTCTCCTGAGTCTGTGATGTGCTTCCATGTCTGTTTATGCACTGTCCTAATGTCAAGTTTACCCATCCTGTTCTGGGTTTCAGTGTGCGGGTCACTTCCTGTTTTATTTTGTGAGTCCCTCTTCTCATGTGCATTGTATTCAGTTTTGCTTCCCCTGCCTCACTATGCCTGATTTATCCCTCCTATGTTCCAATGTGTCTCCATTTTGGTGTGAGTTGCCATTTATTCCTTCCTGGAACATCAGTTCATCTCTCTCCTTGTTTCAGGTTCTACATTCTATGTTCTTATTGTTAGTTTTGCCCAGTTTAGTTTTCCTGTTAGTAAAAGTCTAGTCTCCATTTGCCTTTCATTTTGTATTTTTGTGAAGCCTTAATAAACAGCTTGCTTTTTCTTAAATCCAGAGCTGCCTCCTAGTGTTTGCTTTTGGGTCCTCTCTGCAAAAAACACGATCTGTGTCCTGCAGATCATGACAGTGTGTTTTGGCCATCGTGGACCCAGCAGACATAGAATTCAGCAACTCTGTGGAGTTTCTTGCCCAGATATGGACTCTGGTTTATCTTCTGGAGAAGCTGGTTGTACTAATCAATGTATGTCTGTCTACATATGCATGGGGAGATGATCTTGAACTGAAGATTGGTTAATTTTATATTGTTTTTTATTTCCATGGGTATATTGTTGGAACCTTTTTTCACAGTTGATGTTCTATTACTTTGGGTCTAACCCATCCTAAGTATCAAGTGCAGTGAGCACTGTGCCCAGGGACAACTCTAGCTGTAAACCCATGATAGCAGAAACTAGAGCTCCCAGAGGAAATCCACACAAGCACACAGGGAATATCCAAACTCTGGGTCAAACCCATGACTGTAGCCATAGCTATAAGATGGCGGTAAATTGTATGAAGACGTTACATCCTGGCACACTTCACTAATGGAATTATATAAGAAATATGGAAAATGGTTCATATTGCTTAGGACTCCAAGTCCAAATATGTTAGGATGCCTGGGTCGTTGACCCAGAGTTTTGAGTTTATTATATTATTTATCATTTCTAGTTTTTTGGTTTCTTTGTCAGAGTTGTGTCTTCTGGTTTCTGTTCTGTTCCATAGTTGCTGTCTCCCCGTGTCCAGTCAGAGTCTGTGTCTGTAGTTCAGTCTGTGTTATGTTTCCTGTTTTACATGTCTTATGTTAAGGTATCTGGTTTTGCTTCCCCTGTTTCTGTTGTTAATTGTGGTCAGTGTGGCTAGAACAAAACCCAACCCTGACTTGACTCTATACTCTGTATCAGAAGGAGCCTTAATCCTGTGTGATCTAAGTTATTGTCTGCAATAGCTTCAACCCTAGCCCGGATCTCTAAGCCAAAAGTAGTCTGCAGGTTTTGGAAAAAATGTAACAGGTTTTTGATCTGTGTAGAATGGTTGATTTCTTTTCCTTTGATTACAAAGTCAAGGGAGAACAAGTTTTAACAAGAAGAAAAAAAAATACATACTCCGAGCATGTGGCTAGTGTTAATGTTTTTTACTACATTTACAATGTTTTTAAAGATGTGTAAATGTGTATGGATGGATGCATATTGGTAATCTAACAATTCAAAGGACTTTTGAGTTTATTCAGTTAGCAAACCACAATGCAACTGCCAACACAAGACTCTCTCCACCCAGTTTTCCCATCACATTATTGTTGCTTTGCATTATGTACCAGTGTTGGTACTTGTTTACCCTCCTGTATATATTGGAAAAATTGGGCTGTTTTTCCTCTCACAGGTAACCCTCTGTCTGACCTGCAGCTATGCTGCACATCTGTCTGCCACTAACACTCCTTGCCTGAAGTGAGGTGAATGCAGTCTGGAACAGAGAGAATTGCTGAAAGATTTGGTGCTGCTTGTTCAGGGTAATCATCACACACTACTGAGATGCAGCCTTTGAACAATACAGGCAGAATGTAATGGTTTCCATGTGCATATTTAACATGTGATTCTACTAAAGCTGCCTCTGCTGCTGCTCCTGACATACTGAGAACTCATGTGTCTCAGACATGTCTTGCTCTCCTTCATATTCAGCTAATATACCTAAACCAAAAATGCATCTTGATTAGGAGCACTTAGACGTGTGTGTGTGTGTGTGTGTGTGTGTGTGTGTGTGTGTGTGTGTGTGTGTGTGTGTGTGTGTGTGTGTGTGTGTGTGTGTTCGTATGTTCTACACATTCCTCGCCTCTGTGTGAACATTTATGGGTGTATATATGTTGCTTGCAAAAGTCTGGTTTGCTACAGTCTCAGTACCAGCAGCCTATAATTACAGGGGCAGCTTTAGTGTGAGAGCAGAGTGCCTGCTGGGTAATTGCCACTAAGAGCACCAGAGGAAATATGGCTCCTTTACATCTAGCACTTATTTCAATGGACCAAATTGAGCTATTCCAGAAATCAAGCATGGCCAAAACAAAAAAAGGGAAAGAAAATAAGAAAAGAAAAATGTGATTATATGTGATCACAACATGTTTATCAATGAACATATTAAACTATCACCATTGCCATGAAACATCACTGGTTGATGGAGAATGTACAAAGACTATATATTTAATGTACTGTATTAAATTGATCATTTGCATACTATACCTGTACAGTGTATATAGTACATAGGTATAGTCCTCTAATGGTACTACTAATATTTTTTTCATGTGACTAATTTTGAAAAATTACTACTTTAAATCCTAAATGTGAATGAATTTAGGATTTAAATAAATCCTAAATAAATAAGTATAAGTTGAGTTTTTGCTGGTGCAATAAAACACCAGCAATCTCTATATTTTTAACCTAGTTTTTAGCTTTATTTCATGCATTATTTATCTATTTTTTTTACCTTTGTGATAATTCATACGTTCAGAGCCAGCATACAGGAGCCGTTCTATTATGTACCAATCCCATCATACAGAAACTGTATGATAAACAGTTCCACCTGAGATGCAGCAGAAAGTGCTTTAAGTTTGTGTTTAATGAACTGGACTTTGTTAAACAAAATTTGTATTGATACCTGTTTCTCGACATAAAACAAAGACATAAAATAAAACACAGCCAATTCAGATTCTTAAAATATGTGTTTTACAGGTTTTAGAGTTAAGCCAACTCTGCTCTGAAAATGTGAACATGAACATTCCAATAATACATGCTGACTGGCCTGTTACTGATTTACAACATGAATTCCTCCCTTAAGGGGCAACCGTTTACAAATGATAACTAGAGGTCAGGAGCGTAATAAAGCTAAAAGGGAAACTTCCATGTATCTCTAAGAAACAGCTGGCTGTGGTGGTTGATGTTATCAGGAAGCTGCTGCTAGAAATTTTCTATTGCTCTTCACTTCATATCTGTAATTAAAATGGCACATGCTTTACGGTGATGGTGCCTTGATATCCCTAACAACCCTGAAAAGTTTGTTACTGAACTTGAAACCTGCAAAAAAAACAACAACATAAAAATATATCTTTAGTCACAAAAAATGATGAAAAAACAGTACCTTATGAAATTTACTACTTTTTTTCCCCCTACAGACCTGAAAATCCAGTTCTTTGCTACAGCCAATTGAAGCGGACGTTACTAAAGGGTTAAACAATTGATTTGATACTTTCTGAATATGTTCATTAGAATCCCTTGCTATGCTAATACTTTGAAACGCTGGCTACAGATAAATATCAATTTTAACAAACATAAATTCTGGTTTGCTTAAGAGGACAACATCTAACAAAGGATAACCTACAGGTTTATCTTTTGGCTGTGCTCTACAGTACCTTGGGTAGAGTCTTAGCTTACTGTTGAGATTAATATGGAAGTGAAAAACAAATGAAGACTTATTAAAAGTGATTCTCTATATTGCTTGACTTCCTTCTGCATAAGAGACATCCAGAATGAGCAACACAAGTCAGTCTGTTTTATGTCTTTGGTGCAGTCTCTTCAAAGGAGGCTGGGCTGGTAATTACAGAAAGAGGCGATAAAAGCAAACACAGAAACACAAGTCTTGGCAAGCCAGTAGAATCTTACGCATCCCTTAGGATCCCAGTAGTTTTCAGCAGACTGCAGCTTTACTGGTTGATTGTAGGTGAAATGTTTTTTTGAGCATACAACCAGCTCACTGCAACAAATGTGAGGTTCTCTGAGAACAAAGCTAGTCACATAACAATACTACAACCATCTACATGGGTCTCAAGTGGGGGTTTATTCAAGAAGATGTCATCTCTTCAGCTGATGTGAAGCATCCAGCTCAAATAGGTCATGTTTGCTGAGCTTCATCTGATATTCTCTCATATTTTCCTGTAGATGCATCACATTAGTAATGTGTAGAGGACCAAAAGAGCTGAAACCAAAAATGTAAAAAGAAAAAAAATTAGTGACTTAATGTAAATGTAAATAATGTACGTGACCCACAAATTTGTGGTGCAGAACTTGAACACCCAGATTTGATTTGTGAAACTTAAGAACCATTAAACTAACCTGTAAATACACAATTTCAGTTGCAGAAGTAAGCAGGGCTGTAACTATGGTTACAGACAGTGTTGGTCAAGTTACTAATTCCTAATTAGTAACTTCCTAATTACTGATTACTTCTCCAAGAAAGTAATCCCGTTACTCTACTGATTACTTATTTTCAAAAGTAAAAAAAGTTACTTTATTACTTAGTTACGTTTTAAAACCATGGTACACAACCTACATAATAAAGCAATAGATCTTTCAGCCCAATTCTATTTTTCTGCATAATCCATCATATAAAATTGAATCAAATGAAAAAGTCTCTTTTATTAGTTTTTATATTTTAACTTTAGCACATTGCATCAACCAAAAATTAAATTATATGAAACATTCTCTGACTTTTGCTTAACATTTAAACCTATTTTCTGCATATTCCTGCATATAAAATAATTTCTTGTGTTTACACTCAGTCTTTCAAAAAGATGCAAGTAAAACACAAAAAAATCTAAGATTCAGCAGCACCGAGTCCTGTTGCTCTTAAATTTTCACCTGTTTAGCAGGAGTGGGGCCGGTGGAGGTTTGCCCAGTGCAGCAGTGGACATGTCAGTGGTGGGATCCGGGGGTTTCTCTGTGAATTTCACATTCCTGTGGTAGCGTGCTCGGTGCTTGCTCAGATTTTCTTGCCATGCAGAGTGTACAGCGGTGTACAGTTTTTACAGAATCAAACTCAAAGTACGGTCAGTACTTCCAAGCTTTAAATGCTGCATAGTCGTCCTCTCTTCCGCACTCCATGTTATCCGTCGTTGATCTACACACATCTGTTGCTGCCATGGATGTCGCACACTCATTCATCATTGTCATGACCAGTGATGGAAATAACGGCGTTACAAGTAACAGTGTTACTAACGGCGTTACTTTTTTCAGTAACGAGTAATCTAACTAATTACTATTTCTATCGTTACAACGCCGTTACCATTACTAACAAGAAAATGCGGTGCGGTCGCGTTACTATTTTTCAACAAACAGATGGTTGAAGCTGACATTAGCTTACCGCACCTTATATCAGTTCCATGGAAGTAGCTGTCTACGTAAGTAGTCTGGGCACTACAGCTTTAAAGCAGCTGAGCGTGGTCCTGCAGACGGCAATCACTTTCTGCCCGACAATCACTTTTTTGCACAACACCTGGAGCTAAGGGAGCAAAACAATCGCATGAGTGCTGCTGTTTGACTGAGAAAGAATAAAGTAGTCGTGGTAAGCCATGACCACTTCAAGATGACAAAGCAAGAAGGTGATATATACCAGTTTTTAAATTGTATTGATAGGCCACGTAAAACCAGAGTCATGATAAACAATATATACGCGGTGTTTTTTCCTCAATAGTTTCGTCACGTATACTGTCTAAGGACAGCACAGCAAGCACTCTCTGCTTATGACCACAAAAACAAAAAACAGCCCGTTTGTGTTGGTGGAAAAATGTACCATGTCGACCAATCAAAAAGTGATATGGCAACATGACATTTGGTTGTTTAGGAAGAGGGGGAAGTTTAGGCGAGAGAGAGAGTTTAGAGATGTGAGAGATTTGTGACGTTTAACATGTTTGGAATGTGTAGTTAATGTGTTGTCTTGTGTAGTTAGTGTGTAGTGTTGTGGATAGTTTGGTGCTGTGTGTGAGAACAATGAGGTGACTGCTGTCTCCAGGTAGAAAACAGGATGAGTGATACACCTGCTGCTGTCAGACCTGCAGGTATCAGGCTGTGATGTTCTCCTTTATAGTGAACAGAAATTATTTTTTTGGAGTGGCACAAATAATTTGTGTGGCATCTTATTGAATGCAGAACACCTGATTTGTTATGTAAATAGTTTGAAAATGTTATTTTAAAAAGGGGTAAAAGGTTGCAAATAACTTTATTGTTTGCAAAACTTGTGCATAAGATTTTAAAATTGACAATTTATATTTGCATTTAAAGTTAGGAAATATGATTCATTAAACATGTGACAGCACTGAGCAGCTCCTTCAGTGGGAGACTGTGGCACCCACGGTGTGGGACGGAGAGATTTCGCAGGTCTTTCCTCCCCACTGCTGTCAGACTCCACAACAAAGACTTTAACTGAACAAACACACACATCCACACATATGCAATAACACAAAGTGCAATAATCCTTTCTGGCATCGTTGTATTTTTACTCAGTTGTATATAGCATTCGTATTCTATTTTTATCTTATTGTATATTTTTATTCTATTTTATTCTACTGTATATAGTATTTTATTTTATTCTATTCTGTACAGCTGTGTACTGTATTTATTCTTATTGTATTCTAATTTTTGCGTCATAACTTTTGCACTGTCCACTTCCTGCTGTGACAAAACAAATTTCCCACGTGTGGGACTAATAAAGGTTATCTTATCTTATCTTATGTTTGTGGTTGTTACAGTAAAAAATATAACTTTTTCTACTCTGATTTTGTGTTGTTGTTTTTTTTGTTTGTTTGTTTTGTCTGATTTTAGATCAGTTGTGTTAATACAGTATGTCAAAATGAAAATATAACTGTAAATTCAGACACGCGAGGTTGTGCTGAAACGGATGATACCAAACAAGGCAAAGTCAATAGTTTTTAAAGGTGAAATGTAGAGGGAACATCAAAAGTAGTTTTAAATGGCCAATTATACCCTGGACCCCAGAGGGTTAAACGTTGTTTTTTTTTTAAAGTAATGCAATAGTTACTTTTCAAGTAATTGCTTTTAGAATCTTGTACTTCTTGTTCACAGATGATGTTTTAGTTTACATATTAAAACCTCCTGAATCATTTATGGAGCTTATGTTAGTGTTAAAGGAGTATGGGTCCTACTCGAGATATAAACTGAATGTACAAAAAACACAAGTTCTCAGTAGCTTCTATAGCCCCCGCCCAAACTTTGTGCAGCAAATACAAACTAGGCTGGGACAAAAAACTATCAAATATTTAGGCATTAACTTATCAATGGATATAACCAGTTTGGAAGAAATCAAATACTCCCCACTTAAAAAAAATATCATGGTAGATATTAGCAGATGGTCATTAACTCCTTATCTAAGCATCTCTTTTAGAGTGGACACCATAAAAATGAATATGCTCCCAAGGATATTGTACTTGTTCCAGTCTGTTTCTATAGAAAGCCCTGATAGATACTTTGCAGAATGGGATAGGATCCTCTCTAGATTTACTTCAGCTTCCCAAGGATAGAGGACTAGGCTCCCTTGCCTACATGACTATTATAGGGCAACCCAAATGAGAACTCTGGTGGGCTGGTGTAAACCTGGATATTGTTCAAGATGGAAGGAAGTGGAAATTTCCTTGGGAGGTAACTTCCCTGTCGGGCACTGATAGGAGATCCCTCAGCGTTGCGTCTCCTGGGAGACCCGGGCCACCCTTGGATAGTAAGCTCAATAAAGACATGGAAAAGAGTGCTTAAAAAGTATCAATTAAAGCAGAGGGCTGGATTCCTTAGGTGGTTTGCATATGACCCGGAATTTTTGCCTAGTAAGACCGACTCAACATTTAAAACATGGGCTAATAAAGGTCTCACCACATACAGTACCTTTTTGAAAGATGGAAAAGTGATGCGTTTCCAGGACCTTAAGAATAAGTTTGGGTTGCAAAATCAAGACTTTTTTAGATATTTGCAACTGAGGGACTTCTTGAATAAAAAGCTAAAACATCCCCAGATATTGATTGGAATGAAGAAATTATTTACATATTCGAGAATGCATATAGAGGTGCATCCTATCAAAAAATTATTTCCAAATTATATCGTTCACTGACCAACCTAAGGGGTCATGATACAAGATATGTTAAAGCAAGATGGGAAACAGAGGGTAATCTATCCCATGACATGCAGCAGCAAATCATTTCCACATTTTTGGGGAATGTCCTCATGTGGCTCCATTTTTGAAGGACATACATAATGTCCTGGAAACAATCTTCCAAAAGAAAATACAATTTCATTTTGCAGTATTGTACCCAGGTAACTTAGAGAGTCTTAATTTATGTAAACGGGATAAATATTTGTTCAGTGTGGTGTTGGTAGCTTCCAAAAAGGCCATAACCTGCCTTTGACTTAATGAGGATACTACAAATAAGTGGATTGATGTGATATATACTATTTTTGTTATGGAAAGAATAACTTTTAGGCTAAAGTTACAGGTGGACTCATTTGACGAATACTGGTCGAAATGGTTGAACTATGTACAATGGGAAGCCCGATTTTGTATAATCTCATTGTATTTGCTGGTTTGTTTGTTTTTGTTTTTGTTTTGTTTGTTTGTTTTCTTTTCTTTTCTCCACCCCCCACTGTGATTAAGTTGTATTGTTGTACATGTTGTATAAATAAGAAAACCAATAAAACACAAAGGGGAAAAAAAAGAATCTTGTACTTCAGTTACTAACTCAGTTACATTTTTGAAGAAGTAACTAGTAACTAACTTGCCCAACACTGGTCATGACACACTCTCACAAACAAAATCAAATTTTAGTTTAATTTAGTAAAGTTTAATCCCTAACTTTACTGGTTACTTGAAAAAGTAATCGTATTACTGCCCATCTCTGGTAAGGGAGATTAGTAAGGTCAATTTTTTTTTATGTGTCGTATTTAAAATGCTTTAATAACCTTTAGAAAAGGCTACATACAAAAGACCAGGGCATAGAGTTCCAATAATAATCGGTCATTTTTAAAAGTGTGAAGAACTTTTTTAATTAGCTTCATTCTGTAGCAGGAGCAACTGTGCATATAGGTAATTATATAGAAATACAAGTGCTGTGTGTATACACAAATAAAGAACTACTGTGGACATCTAAGAAGAAGTCTGTGCATCAACTTTGAGGGAAATGACAGTATTTAATAATATATCCATCCTCTTGTCCAAATATGGTCAGTTGTTGCTCAATGAAGACAACCGAAGTGACAACACTTCATAACGTGGAATCCAGAAATTAGTGGGTGACATCACGGTGGTTATATCCATCTTTAATATACTGCGTGTGGTGTATGACTGCTTTAGATTCAGATAAACATCAGAAATACACAACAATTACTATTAAAACATTAATAGAGAAAGTCTTAAGAAGCTGAAAATACCAAATCCGCTGACAAAGTCCAGTATATGTGTACATCTGATGTATGGTCTGTATTGCTGTATGCAGTGTTTATAAAAACTGTGTATAGTAGGGGTGCAACGATACTCGTATCGATATTGAACCGTTCGATACAGTGCTTTCGGTTCGGTACGCATATGTATCGAACAATACAACATTTTTAATTTATTTTATCAACTTTTCTTCTGACAATGCTGTCTGTGTTGAGAGCTCAGTGGATCTGCGTTCGACTACTCCGCCTAGGCTGCACTGTCGAGTGAAGATCCACTGAGCTCAGCGCAAGCTAGCGAGACAGAAGCTAAGCTCGTTGCAACATGGCAAATTGAACCTCCCCCACCCTCATTCAGATGTGGCGTTTGGAACTATTTTAGTCTTCATGCCAAGTATGACCCTGAAGGTAAGCGCGTCATGGACAAAAGTAAAACAGTATGTTGGATGTGCCACGCAATGCTCAATTACATGGGTGGGTACTACTGCGTTAGCGCAGTTTGCTCGATAACGTGTTGACGCCGTCCAGCCCCACGCACAGGGCGATCCGCGGTAGCTCGTTAACGGAGATTTGCCGTGTTGTGCCGTTAACGTCATTTCAGATTAACGCTGACAGCACTAGTGGGAACACAATGAATATGACTGCACATTTACGCCGACATCATGCTAGTGTAAAGACAAGTGAAAGCAGACAAAAACAACAAGCACGCATGCTACAAACGTTACAGAGTCATTTAGACAGCTGTTAGCACATGATTCTCCTTATGGGGACCTGATATGTTTAATATGCTGCTGAGAATATAGCCCAGAAGAAGCGTATAGTATAGCTTATATTTCGGAAAGAGCCATTTCTCTGTAATAAACTCTCTTTTCCAAAGATGAGTGATTCCTCAATCAGATATTTATTTATTTTTTTATCCCTTTGTTGTTTCAGCAACATTAAATTTAAAAACTGTACTTTTAAGTTAAAATATATATTTATAATTTTAATAAATGATAAATTAAAAAAGCATGAACATTTTTTGTATCGAAAAAATATCGAACCGTGACACCAAAGTATCGAACCGAACCGAACCGTGAATTTTGTGTATCGTTGCACACCTAATGTATAGAGTATGTTAAATAAAAATAAAGAACATATGGACACACAACTGAAGAAAACCCCTCCTGGGTGCTTATTTGCACTATGCTGGCTTCGTCTTGAATTTTCCTTTTAACTTTTCTTGACAGCCAGTGAGCTGTGTAAGCAATAAAACAGCAGACAGTAACCTTTGTTCCCAATCTGACCCTGGACCATTTCACTAACCCAGCTCAAAACTGGTATACCTCAAAATCCTCAGACTGTGCAGAAGTAAATCATATTCTACTGCCATGCTGGGAAAAGGCTGAGAGGGCAGTGAAATGAAGATCTGCACAGGTTTGGTCAAGGTCTGTGTGAGAATGAAGGAGATTCAGTTCAGCACTTGTACGTGGGATTTATGAGGCACACTGATGTGAATGTAAAACACTGAGGGCAGCCCCACAGCTTGTCTCGGCTTTCACTAGCACTCGTGTTTATTCAGAGCCAAAGCCCAGCTGCAGACACAGCTCCTTGACCCTCCTGACTCTTCTCACTTGCTATATCCAGAGGGTCCACATGGATCCACTACTGTATACATGAGGATAACTTGTGAGCCAAAACTCTCATAAAATCACTTGTATTTCTACATGCATTTCTGACCTTTGCTAAGATCTTTTGGATTAATGTGAAAACAAATACGTTCTTTGGATTTCTTCCGAAATGCTCCCCCTGAAATGTTCTGTATCAATCTGTCAATCACTATGACTACACCTTGCAGTAAAACTGTGGACATGGCTTGGAGACCAGAGATCTACAGCAGAGCTGTGTTTTCTATAAAAACAGTGGGGATTTGTTCAGTCCAACATATTTTTCAGAAGTTCAGTTTAGTAAACACAGTCTTCGATAGGCTTTGGAGACTTGCAGCATCATCTCACTGCACTGGGCCACAGTAACAGGAGAAAACCCTAACTTGAGCAAACTTCTTAACATCCATCAGGTCTCTGGTGACCCTAGCAGTCGGGTTTTAGTTAAATAAACCAACTTTTATAGATTTTTTACCTATTTGGAGCACCCAAATGGAAAAACTCTGGAAAGTTAACTTTTTCTGTTTTTATTTGGAATATGGCCAAAGCAACAGTTTGTCAGACCTGCTGGATGGTGAGTGAGGATAACAACACAGGGTTGAGATGTGAGCCAAATGCTCAACAGGCATGTTTTCATGAATAAAAAGCTTTTCCCTTTGGGTATTCCAAACAGGCAAAATGTTCTAGAAGAAGTGATGGATGATAACTAAATCCAAGCACTGCCCCTAACCCTAACTTTAACCTTAAATGGGTAGACAGTGTCTTGGTAGATGATGTAGATGTATCTCTGTGTGTGTACATGTTTGTGTGTGTATTCTGTGGTGACAGGTCTGCATATTCCTCTGAAATGTGGAAAAACATCACTGAGATCCCAGGAGGGTTGGGTATCACTGCAGTTTCCTATGGAGTGATTGACAAGCGCTGCAGTTTCTGTAATCTCATTGCATGGCTGAGTGGTGCGATCTGAGGAGTCAAACAGAATAAAGCCTCTGCTAGGATAGATGTGACTGAATGGAGGAGACCACTGGTTTCTTTGCTGTAATTTCCCCCTCTATTCTGTACAATTCTGTTACTCCCTGATGGATTGTGAGATATACAAAAGGGCTCAGTGTGTGAATGTCGAAGTGGAGAAAAAAACTTCACTGTATACAGTAGCACGATGTCAAACCCGAACAAAGAACACTTGAGCTCAAGACTGAAGAGACGGTGAAAAGACTTTCCACTCCACAATACACTCTCAGCTACTGGCTATTTTTTGTGCAGGGAGAGTGGATTTGTAGATTTTTGTCATTGGATTTCAAAATTGTTGGATTTAGGGAACATACATGATGATTAGTTGCATTTGAGGATTATGTAACTACCAGAGTTCTTACCCCAAGCAACCTGCAAATCTAAGTCTACGAGATAAAATCTAAGAGATAATCTGAGAGATAAAAAGACAAGCTGTGAAAACCAAACATGTTTCAAATAAATGCATTGGTCTCAGTATGAATATAAGGCAAGAGCAGAGACTTAAACCTTTACACATTACAAGATGACCTGAAAAAATATTTTGTTGTAAGTGTTGGTTCTTTCTCGTTGTTCTCAGCAGTGCTTCATTGACAAACAGTGCATATGTCCAAATCTGTGCATTATCCACTAATACAAACGCTCTAAGTACAAATCTGAGATTTAAACAATTAAAAACATCTTTAAAAACATATATAGCAGTAATAATAAAGATTATTATTATCAATAAGCAGTAGCATCATACAAAGTGTTTTCAGTAATGGAAACACTTTAGAAACTTGTTTTGTTTGTTTCAGTTTACTCAGTTAGACTTTCTCCTGCTTTTTAGTTTGCTTTCTTTTGCTTTCTTTTGTTTTTGTTTTAGTCGTGTAGGCTTTCGTCTTACAATATGTCAACACTTTCTCCATTTCCACCTCAAAGTAAACTTGTTTTTATATATAAAGGCGATTCAATGCTGTGATTATTAGAACACGTAAACCTAACATTAGCTGTTATATTAGCTTATAACCAGCTTTTATTGTTGTTTAGCCAGCCTTTTGTCAACTGTCATGGAGAACCAGCTCTTGTAGAAAACATATTCCCAGTTGTTCAGTTTCTTGGCATTGTTAGCACTTGTGCTACACTCAGCTGATTTCAATTCATGCACCGGAGATGGAAGCCAGGGGTAATGTCCACAGCGTGGACATGGACATTGTTTTTATTTTTATTGCATAAAAGGATGAAAGTGCGTTTTGGAGGGCAAGAAGCATCCAGGACAAAAACAACTGCAGTATGCTGCTTAACAACTTCAGGGACAGCATGTTAATGTTAAGCTAGCCATGAACCCAGAGTGATGTTAAAGTGGAGTGATTTCTGACAGCAGCCAGACCCTGAACTTCAACAGGTTACAAACTGATGAGCAGTCAGCCTTCGTTTCTACCTGTTCATGTTTCTACAGTAGAATCAGTTTTGTCAGAGCTTTGTGCTCTTACTGTTAAATAGCAATTATGTGACAGTGTGTTTCAGGTCATTTTATGGAGAAATTCACAAATAATGCACCGCATTACTTTTAAGAATATTGTTCTGTGTAATATGTGTAATAAATTACTTTAAGTAAAAACCCCAACACTGATCACAACAAGTGGGGCAAAACTAAACAGCATGTGTAATTATTGGATATGCTTCTAAATTCTTATCATTCCCATCCCTAAACCTGATAATAAGTAACTGTGAAAACATTGGACATATTAAGTACTTTAACAGTTTAATGTTTACTACTACTACTACACTGCTTACTAAAGCATAACAAAACAGAAATATGGCTTATCTCTGAATGACAAAATGCTCTCACTTCCAGGGTAAGCCAGTAATGTTACTTTTGAAAAGGGCTTAAGTGCTTAACTAACCTTGACCTTGAACTGCAAATTTTCTATAAATTTCCTAAATCCAACTTTCATGATATCAGTTTTTATGCTATTTCCCCATATATCCTATGTCATAGTTCCTTTGTGTCAAGTTTGAGTGTCTTTCCTGTCAATTCCTGTTTTATTTGATAGTGTGTATTTTTTGTCTTCTCTCGATACCCGATCACCCAGTGTACGTATAAATAGAAATAAATATAAATATTTAAAATTTTTTGCTTGGTTTTTGTTTACTCTGCCTGCCTCCTGAGTTTGCATTTGGGTCCCTAACCTGCAAAGTCTGATTTACTTTATTTAATTTCCATCTAAGGTCATGAGTACCAACTTAAATGTTCTCACGACAATGATTCAAAGTCAAAACTGGTCATCAGAAATATGGCAAAACACATCTAAGTAGACACATAATGCAGCTGGTAAATGTTACTCTTTGATTCTGAACTTTTGCACTGATTAACAGATCACATTAAAATGATGTCTTATGCATGCATTACAATATGCGAATGTATTCAGAGGACAAGGTGTTACTACATTCTCAGCCAGAAAGATCTCTGTTTTTAAAGCAGATTTCTATGTACATTGCATTCTCAGAAGACAAATATGTAAGACAGGCTGGAACTTAATACCTGACATGCTGTTGTTGGACTAATAAAACTAAATATGAAATATTCACATTCACTGTTTCCATTTAAATGGATTCGAGTTATAGTTTAGTTTGACATTTATGTAGGTGTACATTGGCTCGGCAAAATGATTGGAATCATTGCAGAACATACCAAACACTGCAAAATGCACTCACAGGCTGTTTATTTGATTTCAGCTCGATAAACAGTCAGAGCAGCACCGAACACAATAATAGCTTTGGGGGTTTAATAGGTTTTTATAGCCATAAGTGAATCTAGTCAGGCAGTATATTACAGTCATGTGGCAGTCAGGGGAGACTTACTAAAGTATAAATGTGTCTGGAAATCAGAAGGGAGGTAGCAGGGCTAGCACTCAATCAATCTCCTCTTCTTATTGTGGTAAAGGAAAAGATGAGTAGGCATGTGAAAAAAAGAGGCAACAGAGAATGTAAGATGATATTTCAGTTTCTGGTGATTGCTATGATTCTTATAAATGCTTTCACTGTGAGGGGGGTTGTTTGAAGGCTGGGAATAGAGTGAGTCAGTTTTATAGCTGCTTTACACAGGACATTGAGGAGACGCCATATGATCCATCTGGTCTCGGAATGGCATGTCAGCACAGAGGACTGGTCTGCGAACAAAGGCCCTTCACTTAATTTTGAAGAGACCGTCAGTATGGCTACAGCTCACTGCTCACAGTAATTTGAAAGGAGATCCCGCTAACATGATATTTCTACATATTTGTACAAATTTTGCCCGAGATTATTTCTTGAAATATTATTCTTATGCATACACATATAAAACTGACAATACTCAGATCTTTATCTCATAATAACAATGGCTCAGATTACTCTGTGTGAGCAGTCTAATTGTAACCACTGACTTTAAGCCCAATATGTTCTCATGTTCCCAAGTCAGAGCATACTGACAGTTTGTCTGGATGAATATAGGTGGTTTTGTTACCACTTTAACTTAATTTCTCAGTGTGCCGAGTAGAATTTAACAGGAAATCATATGAAATAGATGTGAAGAGAACATGGGTAAGTGTTCTGCTCAATATTTAGAACACTTTGACCTATGTTCAAAAGTGTGGGGGGAGGGGATTGAATCTAAAAAACGATGTATAACAAACGTGATGCAAAATTAACAAAATAAACAGGAAATAAATAAACTACATAAACAAAGGAGACTGAAGAAAGTGATTCTACATACTAAAAATAAATAATATAGATCAGAAACAGACTGAGATATAGACTGAGATCAGAAACAAATCAGGAGTCCCCAAACACAGGATAAGCAAAACAGAAACTTAGAACCAGGTAAACGCACAAAAAATGAGACAAAAATCACAGACTGAAATATCACTCAAGACATAAGATACTCTATAGAATAAGAACAGGAGGACACTAAACCAGGAAACATGAGCATACATTAAACCTCACTGAAACCTAAATTCAAAAGCAAAAAAACCCAGACGCCATGACAGTTATAGCAAGACATTATCTGTATATATATCCCATTGGCAGGAAGAAACACTGGCATTCATTTGAGTGATGTATCTGGGGATTTTACGCCTAAACATCTATCAGGTCACCAATGACCAGTCATTTTTGAGTTTATTTAGTAGAAAAAAAGAATACTCTACATATAAATATTGATTAGTGTATTATTAATTCTTCCAACAAATCTATGCATACTTATAAACTCAGAATGAATCCATTAAAATTACACAGGAGTGAGCATCAGTTAGTGCAAGCTGTCATGTTATCTCACCATCTTGAATCCAGTGGCCAATCGCCATTCTGCATCGTTGCATTGTTTTTTTATGTTTCTAGAGATGAGGGTTAAGGCAGGGATGGGCAACTGATTTTCCCAAGGGCCCTCATGAAAAACTGGCACAGTGAAAAAACCAACATTTTATTAAATGTTTAATTTATTGAAATGTGCATGTTTTTGCAAAATGTCATTTTACTTGTAATTTAATTGCTTCCTCTGCACTTTTCAGTTATTTTCTTGTTCGCTGAGAGAAATGTTGTCTGTTTTGACCTTGAACAAGTGCATTAAAATCAGGTTCAATGTCTAAGACGGAAATGCAAGATCTGGCTTCCATTCTGCATCTCAGAGCCGCTCAGGAACAACCGAAGGGTTAGATGAGGCCTGGGGGCTGTGTAATGGCCAGGTCTGGGTTACAGTGTAGTGCTTTCTGCATTTCTGTAAAAGTCACCGAACAGCACTGATATATAACCACTTTTTTTCATAGGCATATGGCTCATATAGCATATTGAGTTGAAAAGATCAAGATGCATGAGCGATTTGGTTGAAACTGAATTAAAAACTTTGTGCTGTGTTGGCAGTGACACTTAAATATTACTAGGTCTGATCTTGTGTGGCTATTGCTCTTTTCACAAGAACATGTCCCGGTTGCTTGCGACATACATTTGGATGCTGTATTGGGAAGTCATCCATTTCTGGAAAGGTTAGGATAAGTAGCTCTGATTTTTATTAGCACATTGGATACATGAATTAAGTACATGAAAAGGCAAAATTTTACTGTATTGCAGGACATGGAGATCTACTCATTTTTTGACTGCTTCCTTCAAAATGTTTTCCGATTCCTCATCACCTTTGCTTTTTCAAACAGTGGTTATATTGTGCAAGGAAATGATGATTAAGGAAAATCCCTACACACTATTACACACAGCCTATAAATGCTCTGAGTCTGAGGTTTGAAAACTCTGTGTGGTGACTGCTGTAAATTACAACAGCAGCCTGATGTTGCCATGCAGGTATGTAGAGACACAGACTTTATCACCCCAAAGATTTTAACATGTGGCTGACCTTGTCTGTGCTAAAGAGCAAAACTGGATTCTAACAGCACCTCTGCACACATCTGACATCAGAAGATTTAATGTCAGATTTACATTTGGACGTTCTGAGGAAATGAGTCATGCATTTGCAGAACAGACACATCTGATTGTAGTCTGATGAGACCACAGTATTATCTTGATGAAAGCCAGATTTGAGCTCACTTACGGAGTTTGGTTAATGCTTCAATTCACAGACACTGAAACTATGTCTGAATCCAGTAGCTCGGAGTTATATGACCTGACCTGTGACACCAATTTTTTTAATTGGTGTGGCAGCCTCAGAGGATAATGACCTCATCAATGCACTTGGCAAGCACCTGGGAGCCAAACTAAGGACTAAGGCAAAATCCTATTCGGCCTTTGGAATGTACGTGCTGATTACATCTTGGAGAGCAGCACTTCCAACTGCTACTGATGCCAATAAAACAGTGGGTGGAAAGACACTGAGCAGCAGGCATACAGGTTGCCCTCACACACTGGGCCACTGGCATGGCAGCTTACCGTGTGACCTTCTATACATCACCACTTGGCCATTAACCAGGCAAAGGGATGGGAGAAGGGCAATAGTGCACACCAGACCTAAGCGCACTATGTAAACGCATTTATCCCAGGATGCATGGAGTGTGGACATGCTTAAATCTGCTCTGCTGGCAGTTCGTTGGTGGTGGTGATGTAAAGTGGCACACTTCACAGCCACACTCAAATATTGCTCAGGCTCACCGCTGTCTAATAAATCAACAGAAAACATCCCACATTGCTAGGGTGTTAGCTCTGAGAGTGATCCTCTGGCATGGTGTCTGGAACATGCCTTTGCATTTTTGCAGGAAACTAGCAGCAGAACAGTAAACATATCTGCTGGTAAGTGTGCAGCCCAGCGGCCTGGCAGAGTAATAGGAGATCCATTATAGAGAGATGGCAGTCTGAATAATGCAGGCGTTTGTTCTGTCTGAATGAAAAGGAGCTGGCATTGGGCTAGCTCTGCTGGCAGATGATCCAGTAGCACAGATCCGCCTTCTCTCAGAGAGGAGAGGGGGCGAAAAAATACAAGCCTCAAGCAGTGTCTGCCCTCACACCAGACCTGAAGGTAAACTGCAAAATCACACATTCCTGCAGCCCTCAAGTCACAAAGTTTGCAGCTGATAAATGAAGAAAACTCCTCCAAAGGCATAATTGACCTCAGAGGAGTTTGCACCGTTGTGTAGCTACCTGTTACGATCTGACACCAGCTCCCCTGGAGAGCTTGTGCCCATGGAAACGGGAGCCTGAGAAAAGCGCCGTGCAAGGTGCTTTTTTATACCCTTTTGCTCCCATTAATTGGTTGCCAACACCACTTGACTGTAGCAAGTTGAAGCCTCCCCCACTTGGCAGGTTTTTCGCTCTGTCCAGAGAAAAGCTGGGGCCAGATGAGCAGAGGGCTTTTTTGGGGGGGGTTTGTTTTTTGCCAGGTCTCAGTGCCAAAATCACCAGGGAGCCGGATCATTTGCATTGATAAGACAGGCGCTGTGTGTCACACAAGTCTGGGCTAAGCCTGGGTCCACTCTTTTTTGGATGAAAGCTCTGTTTCAGGCATCACGTACAGAAGGAAATTATTTCATCCGTTAGTCTCCACTGGTGACAAGGTGGGGGGAGATCATCAGCTCCCTCCTAACTAGGTCACTGTGTTATTCAAGTCCAGCAGGAGACTGGAAGCAAGAGAAGGCTGAATACTGAAACTCCCCCTCACCCGCCGCTGGAGATCTTGTTTAAAGATGCCACAGAAAACGAAGAGGGAAAATAGAACAAGCCTCATTTCATTTCTAGAACAAAAAAGTGTAACACAGATATTCTATTTCATGCACTTTCCTATTTCAATAGAGTACAATTTATCCACTGGCTTCCCTGAGCCATTACAGCTATGGGGAATAGTAAAATAACCACTAGTAACTGATAAAGAATTCAGGCTTTTTATAACTTTATGAGCTTAGTATTCCTTTGGCGTGCTGTTGTCAAGTTGAGGATCATTTTACACAAATCTACCCGACCGCTGCCACTGTCAAGAGCCTCATCTGGAGATACGAGCCAAAAGCCAAGTCATTAGTTTTAGTGGTCGTCATCATGTCAGTCAAGAAACTTCCATCTCAGACAGTTGTGACAAAAAAATACACTTCTTCAGAAACAGCCGCTTCAACTTTGGACAACCTTAGTGAGCGGCTGCTGCTTGAGGTGTCAGTGGCTCTGAAAAGAAGCACACTGAATTGCCTCTAATAAGGTCTCTCTCAAGTTAAACGCTGGGACTCTCAATGACTTCTGCACCGATCATCTTACACCACAATGGCTTGAGGTTAAAATGAGAGACTCCAGCAGAAAAAGAGAGCACCTGCAGAACCATTAAACTTTTAGAAGGCTTGTGGTAAGAAGTGCAGAGGCAGGAGAATGAAAGGATGATGTTACTTCTGTATAGGCCTTTTGCAGTTAATATATGATGTGCTGTTATCACTGAAGCAATTTCCATGTGACATTCAATGGGATAGAGTTAATATTTCTGGGTTTTGACCCAGAATTCTAATTGTCCATATGAAATATTTGCACTGATGAAGTATATGTATAAATCACTTTACTACTCAGATCAGTTAGCTTTCCAGCCAAATAAAGAATCTGCAGAAACAAACTGAACTGAATTCATGTTTCTACCCAGTGTCTTTATATTAGGGATTGATTCATCAAGAAAAACAGATGGCGGCACTAATTGGTGCTAGAGTGGTGCTCAGTCAGGTGCAATCAAACCACAGCAGGAAAAGGGGATGCAATGATATAAATGAAGTGCCACTCAAACCTGAAATGTTAAAAAAAAGAGAGAACAGAATATGAGAGATGCAGAAAACATGATGGAAATATGACTTTCTCTTTTCTCCTATGTCGCTTTGAAGGTTATAGTTTCCCAATCATTCCATTTTCATGACTTTTTCCCTTTACCAGTACCAGATTGTTTTAATTGCATATTTAAAATTTCTGCTAATGGTTTATGGGCAAATCAAAAATGTCAGTTTTTTGTTAATATTTGAAACTGCTTTTTTGTATGGAGTTTATATTTTTCACAAAAATTAGAAATTCCAATATTCCATATTTTTAAGAGTTACTGTGTTACTATGTGTACAGCAACAACAACAGCATTGTGTAGAAGCACTTTTTAAAAGCCTTTGGAGCACAATAACCTGTCACCTGTTTGGCACTGTACGTTTTAGCACTACAAAAGGTTTTAAGGACAGCCTACCTTCTTTTTGTTCCACAATACAAGGAGAAATACTGTACTTCATTATCTGCAGAGTAGACATGAAAGTAGAAATCTGAAACCAGGGAGTGACACCTCCTGTACTCCACATTTATTTATCCACTCCTGGATTCCATAATAAATGCATCTACATTTTACTATAACCAACTGAAGTTCATATATACAAGTAACAATGTACGGAAATATGTATAAAAACTGTACGGAGATATGTAATAAAGTGTACAGAGTGTTAAAATATTGATTCATGTTATTACATTTTTGAAAGGTAGCTTTATTACAAACATTATTGCTTCAGATGAATGACTTTATAATAACTCTTTTATTCCATAATCGCTACTTTGGATCTGATTTACAAGTGGACTATGGTAGTCTATGTAACATTCTTTCTTTGTGGAGTTTGCGTGTTCTCCCCGTATTTGTGTGGGTTCTCTCTGGGTGCTCCGGCTTCCTCCCGCAGTCCAAAGACATGCAGTTAGTGGGGATAGGTTTCTATGTTTTAGCCCTGCGACAGACTGGTGACCTGTCCAAGGTGTAACCAGCCTCTCTCTAGCTAGAGAATGGATGGATGCGTATTATATTATAGGTTAAGGCTAAAACTATTAAACTAATAGTAAAAAAGTACACAACAGTTGAGTTTATGAAATGTGTTTTGTAGGCCAGCAGTTATCCTTGCATTATCTAAATGCCAGAATTAGTTGTCATAAATTATTGTTGACTAATGTGTCTCTTTTTTGTGTTATAGGGACTAAAAATAGTAAATGGAATGGAAGTTATGCTTTTCTACAATAACTGCCCACTTAAAACACTTCATCTTCATATTCACGATAATTGATCAGGGTGATCAATGGGAGTCTGGTACCTTAGGTACTAGAGCCAACAATACAAAATAATCAACACTAAACACAAAACAATAGCTAATATGTTACTGTCTATGCGCAACACCAAACAGTGCCAACATATATAATACTAATGCTTGATGACATTATTAGGGAAGGTTAGAATACTGTGGAACCAGGTATGTTGCAGGACCCTGAACACATTAAGTGCAATAATCCTTTCTGTCATCGTTGTATTTTTACTCAGTTGTATATAGCATTTGTATTTGTATTCTATTTTTATCTTATTGTATATTTATTTTATTTTATTC
>NW_005187568.1:847166-855992 GCF_000239375.1 Pundamilia nyererei
TGTGTGTGTGTGTGTGTGTGTGTGTGTGTGTGTGTGTGTATCAGCTATGGAGCTCCATCCTTAAACAGGCTTTGCTAATGGCATTTTTCATCCCCCATTTAACCTTCCTCTTTCATCCTTCCTCTTGTGCACTCAAAAGATTTTGAAAACACTTTGATGACAAACTTCACTTAGTGCATTCTTTGGTGATGACCCAAAAGCAAATAACTGTTGAAACACACCTAAATATACATCAAGGCACTCAGATGAGGTGGCTGTGTTACACAAGGTCAAGGTTGTAACCACCATGTGTCTCTAAGGGACATGACCTTCTCCCAGTTTAAACAGGTTAGAGGAGACAATTGATCCTACAAGGGTCAAAGGTCAAACGGACCTACCTCTGGAGGTACACATCACGTCATTTTTAAAATCTCTGGATGCAAGTTTTGATGTCCAGCAAAAATCAAAAATTATTTCACAGTACAGTTAAGTATGTTTTCACAGTATTTGTGGTTTAACTTTGCAAGTTGGATGGACAACATTGGATAAACTCTCTAGAAACACCCCGAGAAACAATATCCACAGTGTCTATTGTTTTTGACATTAAGTTTCACTTCACTATAGAGAAAGTCTTTATATATTATAATTTCTATTTCCAAAACTGGCTGAAAACCCAAGAGCAGCACAAATAAGACTACAGTAGCCCACAGACTGCGTATTTCACATTTTGTTACCTGGTGACATTAAACAACTCCACCATATAGGCAACAGCCTGCAAAGCTGTGCATAGGCTCTGAGCAGGAGCATTGCACAATAAAACCAATCCATTAAACAGTGTTGCTGGAGGCCAAAACAGAGACTAAACACAGTTAGTAGTATTTCACATTTGGGTCTAGATGGGATAATAATTACATTGCTTTATTAGGGATGAAATTTTAAGAAAAAGCCAAAAAAAGAACTAAAGGAAATGTTTAGTTATTGATTTTTGAATATATTCATTGAGAAACAGCTTTTAATGCAATTTTATTTTTTTTACATTACATTTTATCTACAATCATAATTGTATTTACATTTATAGCTGACAAATAACTACGTAAAATAATGCTGAAAAATGTATTGAAACAGCATACACTTAGTCTGACCAGAATTCAAAACAAGCTTATGTTTGAACTCAATTAACAAAGACTGCAAAATCCAGAACTTAATAGGATAGGGTGTATACGCGTTCAATATCCCATCTAATTAAGCTATATCCCAGCTAGACGGTTATTTGGATTTCTCATAAGAAGGATTAAAGCTAATGTGGACTTTCTGTAACAACAAAATGATAATGACTTGAGCAAAATCTTAAATGCAGGAGGCGACTGTTCTGAACAATAATATTGCCATAAAAGTAAAGCTCTATTGGATTAAATAGCTGCTGCCAATATAGACTAAATTTGTTCCACAAAGACAATTGCTGCAGAATACGACCATCAATGAGAGGGATTCTCTGTTTACTATACGAGTTGATCAGTTTACCTATAATTTATATTCTTGTACCAATCACATCATATTCTAGGATCTGCATGAAGGGAATTAAACAGCACATCGATCTACTGCAGACATGTGCTCAGTAATGTAGCTAAATTAGTCCTGTTGATAATGCGCTTGTTTGCATGTGTGGCTCAGTTAGTGGCCGCTGATCTATCTACAAGTCCTTACCTCCATATTCACCCACTAATCCTGTTCCCAGACAGGCTGATGCCAGATCATCAGTGACTTCAGGCTGGAGGGACCCGTGTCTCCACAAACACGGCTGTTAGACACCCCCTATAACAGTATTTACCAAGTATATGGATGGTGCAGTGAACTGCTCCACACATACCATACTCACAAGCCCAGTTATGTAGGTTCATCTATTATATATAACACTGCTCTTTCAAGAATTTTGCACTGTTTGAAAAATTCTTTGCATTTTTTTTAATAGAACAACAGAAACAAAGAAGCCACGAATCCCCAGTCAAAAAAGGCTAAACATGTATTATAAATGTGTTTATTGATTAATACAACCCATCTCGAGTGCCACTAAGTCATTTATTTTCAGCATTTTGTTGCATGAATGCTCAGTCATGCAGATAATTATGAGGCTACAGCTGCTGGTACAAAAGCCCTCTAGCTGGGATTCTCCCACAAACAGACAATAATTTTGGACTTTTACTGTACAAAAATGGATAGCAAAAGTCAATTTTTGTCTCTCCAATAATACATTAGAGCTGATTACTGGGCCTCAACATAACTTCTGAAAACACTGCCTTCAGATAAATAAAATCAACTTTCTAGGGTAACTTGTCCTTCTTGACAGCCAAAAATGTAAATTTATGTTCCCATTTATGTTCCGATTTGTAGTGTTTCTTCTACATCTTAAGATGCAAGGTAGGTGCAAAATACATTTTTTTATGTTTATTTAATAATATAATCTGTTCAGAGGTTAGCACTATCATTTCACAGGGAAAAAAAACATCTTGGCTTCCGTTTTGGTGCTGCAGTTTTCTTCTGCAATCCAGTGAAATATGTTAGGCTGACTGGCCAGGTAGATCTAGTCTTGAGTGGTCAGTAAGACAGTACTTAATAAAAATATTTCATAGAGATAATTGATGCCCACTTTTGATTCTTTTTTTAACCTTTTAACATCCCCAAGATCATTGATGATCCATCTGGAAACAGGTATAGGGTTTCTGTTAAGTCAGAAAAACTGTTATTCCAAATTGTTTCAGACATGATTTGAAACATGATATGGTTTTTTAAGTTTTTTCAGTTTGGACTATTTAGTTTGTGACTAAAGCTAAACCCAACTCTTACCTCAGATAATTCTCAGGTGACCTAGCAGCAGTACAAAGGTTTAAAAGGTTTGATTTTGTACCAACACATTCAGTTACAAAATGTTTTGCCTATTTAATTACCTTTGTGGAGTGCTGGTCTCTTTAAAGTCCAAATCACAAGGCTACAAAAAGCACCGCTTTTCAAGTTTACAAATCCAGGGATTGTCCCCATTGATGATTCATTGTAATGTTAACAAGTTAATGAGGTACTAGACTTCTTTGAAAGTTTACATCACTAATAAGGCCTTTCAGTGTCTTTACCATCAAGATACATATATAAATATATATGCACATACATATTAATGTACCTTCTTTAAATATGAAATGCTCAAATGTAAGCTGACACATTCAAAGATCCAACCATGCAGGTTTACTGCCAATAAACCCAGGCTACGATCAGGAGGTGTTGCCCAGACATCTATACCTCAGTCCCAGAAAGATGACTAAATATGTCAAAATGGACAAAGCATCTATGACCCAGGATCAATTTCACCTCCTGACATTTTTGTTTTTTACAGGAGCTTATTGGCTGCTGTGAGATAAACAATGGCAATTTCTTGGCTGGAACGGGAGAGTGTGTGAGCAGAATAAAATTATGCCTCGAACACAAGGGCAAAAGAGCAAATCGTTGGAAAGAGAAAAACATATACAGTACTAGCTGCAAAATAAGTCAGTGCAATTTCTGGCAGGGCTTACTAAAATTGCCCTGATCATAAAATATATGCAAAGGAGCAGAGATCAGAACTGCTGCATGTTTATTTCTCATGAAATGTGGAGTTCTGGAAATAGGTTAGATTACTGTGATAATGCTTCTTTTATTTACAGGACGCATATGGACTGGGATTCACCATCACCCCAGTGCATGCTCAGAATTTCTATCAGATACTGCTGTCAGACACCCCCACTAGCACCAACACCATCTCCACCTCCCCATCCTCAATTCAGCATAAACCTGTCTCAGCAGATCATCCTCCTCCACACTTGCCATGATATCCTAGTCTTATCATCATCATCCATTGTCTGAGAAGCACACGGGGAAATCAATGTCTGATCATGAGAAATGCACAGAATAAGGCAATCTGGGCTGTATATGACCTATAGGGGCAAAATATAATATATGTCTGCAGAGCTCAGGTCATAGAGAAGAGAGCCTGTCCACAGAGCCTTTGATTACACTACAAAGTCTTTAAAAATGCACTTGGGTCAATGGAACCCAAACTTGGATCGATAGCGCTTTTGAATCAACAGCTTTGTGGGTTTGTGTTGTCAGCTTGATTAGATTCAGGAGGAAAGTGGGTTGATGAGTAAACACGACAGCATCAATATTACATGAGACTGAAGATCCAACGATTTCTTTCTTTAATGTCTGTAAGAGATCTGGGTCGAATCCCCTTAATGCCCTGACATAAATACATCCTGTTTTTCTCATGGATTAAGCTTAAAAACTGAACATAGAATATAGAAAAGTGTAAGAAGCAAGAAAAAGTAGGGAAAAAATTATCCAGTGCAAAGTCACATGTTCACACAACAGTCTAATTTTACCACATGAATCATTAATGTTATACAAACAAAGGAGAGAAAAAAAAACACAATTCTTAAGGAAAAGAGACTACATCCTCTGGATGAGAAATCAAAAACAAGAAGAAGAAGTGGAAAGATTCTACCTTGGTCATATGTAGCCAGGGCACTGTCAGTGCTGTAGCTGCAGGGTGCTTGTGTTTCCCCAGTGAACTGAAGCAGATGTCAGCCGAGACACCTGCTCTGGCTCAACCTCCTCCTCCACTGCCTGTCGGGCCCAGCGTTGGGGTTGCCGCCCTGCCCCAAAATACACCCAGCACTTAGCCCCCTGGCATGCTATTGTCTTAAGCGCAGCCATGGATTCATGAACTCATTAAGACATGCTTGCGCATTTCTCATCTGTTGCATGAGATGTGAAAGATGTAAACTAATGGGAATGATAGCTGTTAATTTATAAACAAAAGGAGGTGTCGTTAGCATCATCATCAGTGCAGAAATATGACTGTGATTGCTTTCACAAAAATACACAAATTAGTGATAAGCATGGTTAAAAAAATTCTAAGGAGCTTAGAGTGTTTTACTGACAGAGGGTGGGGGTGTGCGCATGTGGTGGTGACTGGCCATCTGTTTGGGGACATTTCATGGTGTGATTGCATCAACACTCATATGATTGACTGACAGTTGAGTAATCCAATCTCTCCAATTCTCTCCGAGTGAGAGTGTGGAAAGAGTCTGCAAGGCACAGGGCAAGAGTTCTCGAAAGAACATCTAATCATGCGGTATAAAAAAATAAATATATAAACACATATATATATGCATATATTAAAAAATGTTGTGTAACTTGGCAGTGTCGGGTGAGTCCTTAGGTCATAGGTTGCTGCTTTAATCAGGCCCTGCTCAGCAAAGACACAAGGAAGGGTGACCTACATTTATCCTCATCTGAATGACAGATGTCCCCTGTGTTTGCTGCACAGTGGTGGTGCTCATTCTTTAGTGATTACAGCTGCACGCTCTCAACTTGTGTAGCAGAAAAGATAATCTGGGAGTATTCTGTAATCAGGGGTTTCATGCATTCAGTTCTTAAGGGGGCACAATTTCAGAATTCCATGACATTACTGATCAATTTATGACCAATGTTTGATTCGAGAAACCACATCTGTTCTGAAATGAAATCTGTCATGATATCCAAGACACCAGTGACGCGTCTAGCCTCTGTGCAATCACCGGCTGTAATTTAATTAATGAATAAATTAATTTCAAGAGAACAATGAAAATTACTTTCCAAACTTTACTTTCAAAAGGAAAATCTAATGCTATTTACACTTCCCTTTTCCAAAAAGTTGCTGGTTGCCTCATGACCTTCACACACACACACTGGTGTGTGAAGGATAAAATCTGTGTGATTATTTCACTGGATTATTTGTGACTTCTTTTTTTTTAAGCCAGGCTCAGTATTTGCTAAATAAACAGATCTGACCAATCAGACCACTGCATTTGGCAACAAGTGCAGTGGAGCTCAAAATGTGCACCGGTCCTGAATACACATACAGTAAAATAATGCTATTTCACCTCAGACACACAGCTAGGCGCTGCTGGTCAATTGGATCTCTAAAATGATTTCTCTGCCTCCGCAGATGTGGTCCCACTGGCATCCTGAAATTTGGACAAAATTATGATACAGCTTCAACTCCTGCATCAAACCATGAATTTCTCCCTGCTGTTTTCTCGTGAGATCTGGGTGAACTCTGAATCTGTTTCTTGTTTAGAAATATCACATCAAACATCACAACCAGCTCATTACTGCTTGATGTCAACTTTATGTTGTTTTCAAATTCATTCAGAATATGTCACTTTTTTGCAAAGCGCTTGGTGTGTCCTGGCCTCTTAACCGCTTAATACCAAATTACTGGCAACTCATCTTGTCATGTTTCGGCTGTGTGCCGGCAGGAATTGGACCCAAACGCAAACTCACTGGAGACAGGACTGAACTCAAAATGGCAGCTTCTATTGCTGAACACAAAAACTCTACAAAATCTAAACTGTGAAGACTCTAACAAAAAAACACAGGGAGCTACAGGTAGAAACACACAGCAAGAGGGACAACACAACACTGACTCAGAGAAACACAGGGTTTAAATACACTGGGAAGTAACGAGGGGAATGAGACACAGAAGGAGGGCACAGCTGGGAGAAATCAGGACTGACGAGACAAGCAAAGCAGGACGCATTCACATAAGACACGGACCATCAAAGTAAAAAAGGAAGTATCACACAGAGACGCGAGCTTGACACAGTGAAGACCACAACTAAGTAACACAGATACATAAACCATAAGGCAGAGGTCTAAGAACCAAAAATACACAGAGGGAAATACTAAGCTTGGAACACAAGAAACTAGACTAGAGGGAGTAACAAAAGACCAACCATGAGAACATAATGCACAATGCAGAGTGACAGAAAACAAGAAACTCAAACCTGCAAAGACACAATTACACAGAACAGAGGGGACACAGAGAGACATGAAGGGCAAGGGATCAAAACTAGAAGCCATAGAATAAATCACACACAAGTACAATAATACAAAAATCACAAACAACTAAAAACGCTGGGTCAGGAGACCCAGGGCCGTGGCACATCTAGAGTGTATTTGGGTAAGATTTGCATCAAGCTCTTGTTTGGATTTATTTTGGAACACCTACATAAAAGAGGTTTTAACAGAAAAAACTGTAAAACTTATCTGAGGGGTAACATTTAAAGGTTTATGAATGTTTTCTATAACGTATTGCTTAAAATATGCAACAGTATCTGCCCCCAGCTTGCTCTTAATATTTTTTTTACCTGTTCATGAATAAAAACTTTAATTTGTTGCTTTGTTAGGCCACTAACAAGATCTTTTACTATCAGTGGATAAGGTTTCATTATGTCCTATAAACCTACAATAAAAACCTGTATTCTGTGTAACTAAATCAGGTTTGCATTATTATACATCTGACACATTGATGTGGATGCGCTTCTGTTGCTTTGATTTCTTTTTGTAACTTGGCCTGTGGATCATAGAGCTTTTTTCTCTTTGATGTGATGAATGGCTAAACTGGTTCATTAATCCACACAGTCATTACAACAGAAACCTGGCTGTCAAAAAGGCCTGGCTAATCTGTAGGCATTGCGGTGAGGGGATTGCATCTATCATGTTACACACCTATACTGATGTTCTTCATTGTGAAGGTAAGGTCAAATTTCACTCTCCCACTCATACACACAATCACACACACACACAAGTGTACAAACAACTAGCTTCAACTCACCAGTATTTTAAGATCCTCTACACATTTGTAAAATATGCACATAGAAAATTTTTTTTAATATTATTGAGGAGCAATACCAGTGTGTTGTGAGACAAATTTGTGAATACTTTCTGATCCAAAGTTGTTGTGTAACATCATGGATATACACACTGAACATTTTGCATTTGAAAAAATAAAGTCAACATCAAGAGACGATGAGTTGGTTCTGATGTTTCTAAGCAAGGAAAGACAGAAACAGACATTCTTGGTTTGTCCAATTCTCATGGGAAGCAGCAGCAGGGAGAATTTCATGGTTTGATCCAAGAGTTTAATCTAATAATAACAATAATGTATACTTATATTGATCCCCGTGGGGAAATTCTGTATCATGAATGCTTTCCTATATATTTCAGGATGTCAGTGGGGCAATTTGAGCTCTTGTTATCAGAGTTAGGACCACATCTGAGGAGGCAAAGAACTAATTTCAGAGAACCGGTTAACCTGAAGCAGTATCTAGGTGTGTGCCTGAGTTAAAATAGCATTATTTTACCATTTCCATATCATTTTATATTGAGCACCGATATGAATGTTTGAAAGTATTTGCCCACTTGTTGCAAAATGCAGTGGCCTGATTGGTCAGATCTGTTTATTTGGATATGAAAATTGAGCTTTGTTTGAAAAAATAAATGACACAAATCCGTCCAGCAAAATTGCACAGTTAGTGTTAACATCTGCATTAAGAATTGGTGAGTCCAAAAAAAATATTTTTAATGAATGAAATACTTGCAAGGATTTTACACATTTGGTGTGTAAAGGCCTTTACTGATGCTTCTTTGCTGTGATACTGGGTTGTAAGTGCAAAAAGACAACAATAAATATAAGAAGAGCAAGAAATAAATACACACTTTCAATTTACAATTTACAGTTGAATGATTTAAAGTGACCTTGAAGTGGTTTGAAATGTTCAGGAAATACTAATACACAGTGTTTGTAAGAAATACTAATTTCAGTGGAACATCAATTGGCTCTCCCAAACATTTTTTAATCCCATAGGCCCAAAGCTAATTTTCACATTAATGATAAAAGATCTCCAAACAGCCCCCAAACTATAACACCAAAATAAACAACCTATG
Organism: Pundamilia nyererei; assembly: GCF_000239375.1. Classification (NCBI taxonomy): domain Eukaryota; kingdom Metazoa; phylum Chordata; class Actinopteri; order Cichliformes; family Cichlidae; genus Pundamilia; species Pundamilia nyererei. The sequence continues at coordinate 855,942 of NW_005187568.1, forward strand.
GATGAGACAATCCACCTTATCACCCTCCCAGTCCAGAGGGGATATTTAAAA
>NW_005187568.1:856012-867646 GCF_000239375.1 Pundamilia nyererei
AAAACTAGAAGCCATAGAATAAATCACACACAAGTACAATAATACAAAAATCACAAACAACTAAAAACGCTGGGTCAGGAGACCCAGGGCCGTGGCACATCTAGAGTGTATTTGGGTAAGATTTGCATCAAGCTCTTGTTTGGATTTATTTTGGAACACCTACATAAAAGAGGTTTTAACAGAAAAAACTGTAAAACTTATCTGAGGGGTAACATTTAAAGGTTTATGAATGTTTTCTATAACGTATTGCTTAAAATATGCAACAGTATCTGCCCCCAGCTTGCTCTTAATATTTTTTTTACCTGTTCATGAATAAAAACTTTAATTTGTTGCTTTGTTAGGCCACTAACAAGATCTTTTACTATCAGTGGATAAGGTTTCATTATGTCCTATAAACCTACAATAAAAACCTGTATTCTGTGTAACTAAATCAGGTTTGCATTATTATACATCTGACACATTGATGTGGATGCGCTTCTGTTGCTTTGATTTCTTTTTGTAACTTGGCCTGTGGATCATAGAGCTTTTTTCTCTTTGATGTGATGAATGGCTAAACTGGTTCATTAATCCACACAGTCATTACAACAGAAACCTGGCTGTCAAAAAGGCCTGGCTAATCTGTAGGCATTGCGGTGAGGGGATTGCATCTATCATGTTACACACCTATACTGATGTTCTTCATTGTGAAGGTAAGGTCAAATTTCACTCTCCCACTCATACACACAATCACACACACACACAAGTGTACAAACAACTAGCTTCAACTCACCAGTATTTTAAGATCCTCTACACATTTGTAAAATATGCACATAGAAAATTTTTTTTAATATTATTGAGGAGCAATACCAGTGTGTTGTGAGACAAATTTGTGAATACTTTCTGATCCAAAGTTGTTGTGTAACATCATGGATATACACACTGAACATTTTGCATTTGAAAAAATAAAGTCAACATCAAGAGACGATGAGTTGGTTCTGATGTTTCTAAGCAAGGAAAGACAGAAACAGACATTCTTGGTTTGTCCAATTCTCATGGGAAGCAGCAGCAGGGAGAATTTCATGGTTTGATCCAAGAGTTTAATCTAATAATAACAATAATGTATACTTATATTGATCCCCGTGGGGAAATTCTGTATCATGAATGCTTTCCTATATATTTCAGGATGTCAGTGGGGCAATTTGAGCTCTTGTTATCAGAGTTAGGACCACATCTGAGGAGGCAAAGAACTAATTTCAGAGAACCGGTTAACCTGAAGCAGTATCTAGGTGTGTGCCTGAGTTAAAATAGCATTATTTTACCATTTCCATATCATTTTATATTGAGCACCGATATGAATGTTTGAAAGTATTTGCCCACTTGTTGCAAAATGCAGTGGCCTGATTGGTCAGATCTGTTTATTTGGATATGAAAATTGAGCTTTGTTTGAAAAAATAAATGACACAAATCCGTCCAGCAAAATTGCACAGTTAGTGTTAACATCTGCATTAAGAATTGGTGAGTCCAAAAAAAATATTTTTAATGAATGAAATACTTGCAAGGATTTTACACATTTGGTGTGTAAAGGCCTTTACTGATGCTTCTTTGCTGTGATACTGGGTTGTAAGTGCAAAAAGACAACAATAAATATAAGAAGAGCAAGAAATAAATACACACTTTCAATTTACAATTTACAGTTGAATGATTTAAAGTGACCTTGAAGTGGTTTGAAATGTTCAGGAAATACTAATACACAGTGTTTGTAAGAAATACTAATTTCAGTGGAACATCAATTGGCTCTCCCAAACATTTTTTAATCCCATAGGCCCAAAGCTAATTTTCACATTAATGATAAAAGATCTCCAAACAGCCCCCAAACTATAACACCAAAATAAACAACCTATGGATGAGACAATCCACCTTATCACCCTCCCAGTCCAGAGGGGATATTTAAAACAAACTTCCCAGCAATCTCAGTGAGGTCAAGAAAAACAAATGCTACACAACTGCATTTTAGATAATAATGGCATTTGAGTTTTCTGACTCCAGTTTTAGGAAGACTGTTTCTTACTCGAACATGACAGTAAGAAATAAGAAAAATGTTCTCAAAAACGAATCAAAAAGTTCAGATTTTAAGATTTATTTCCTAAATCCAAACAGGTATCAAAGAATCTGGAAGTAACTTTGAATCAAACTGGATTTCTGGCCTGATGCAGATTTACCACCCAGCAGTCTTGGACCTTGTCCAACCCTTTTGAGCGTGAACAGAGGCAAAGCACAACAACTAGGTGCCAACATATGGCATTTAATTGGTTTTAGAATGTGACACGCAGCCATTTCCACATATAGATATAAATGAATGTTGTATGCAAAAATGTGTTGCTCTTCTTCAGTTTCGTGGTTATTATGCGTATGATTAACGAGAGTTTGACTAAACGGAACATGAATGATCTTGAAATACAAGCTGTGATTTGTGAATTTTGCCTCAGCATCTCTGTAACTTTGATCTGCCACTTCATGATAACTTTCTGTGGTTGCATTTTAAAAAATCACCTCATACAGGAATATCTATTTGGGAAGATACTTCACAAACATGTTCTACTTACTGGTTCTTTGGGTCTCGCACTGTACTGGTAAAACAATGTGTTTAAAACATCAAAAGCTGTAACAGCAGCTTGCTCCAGTCTAGTGAAAGTGGTAAATGGACTGATTCTTATATAGCGCTTTTCTACTCTCCTGGCGTACTCAAAGCACTCTATAACTTGCCACACTCACCCAATCACACCAGCCCTTTCTTTAACCTGAGTGCTTTCTAACGATATTCACACACATTCATACTCCAATGGATGCATCGGAGAGCAACTTGGGGTTAGTATCTTGCCAAGGGATACTTGACACACAGATTGGAGGAGCCAGGGATCGAACCACCAACCTTCCGATCAGTAGGTGACCTGCTTTACGTCCTGAGCTACAGAAAGTGAAAGTTAGAGACTGTATAGTGAAATACATTTAATGTAGGTTGCCTATATACAATGTATAGTGACCTGAAACATCATATGCGATGTGTACCCAAATATTGAGAATATGGGGCTTTTTTGCCTTGTTCTCGCCACCAGATGAGATCAAGTTGTATTGAAAATGGCATTTGCTGTTTACTGCCAAACAAGTTAACTGTGTGGGGAGGAGAAATTAAGGGAGACAGATGCTCACATCTCAGAAACTCATTAAAATGAATGAAAGGCATTAGACTGGGGCAAATGTTTTTATCTGTAGCCAGTGGGAATTTGAAAATTGATTGAACATGGTCAGGGAATGGGAGGTTCTAAGGAAGATTATTGGCATGTTATGCCTGTGACAGACACCTCAATGCTGGCTTTGCTGACAGTAGAAATTAAATTGTCTTTTGAAGATATTACGCCCCTCATTGCCTTTTCTTACAAAGAAATAAATGGAACAACTTAATAATGCTCCCTAAAAAGATGAAGATGTTGTATACTGTATTTCAGCACTTCACAGGACATGTGGCTTGGAGAAAAGATACATGAGGATGAATAATAAAAAATAACTTCAGTAGTTTTTCCCTTTATCCCTTTGGCTTTTACCTATCACATCACTGCTGACTCTGTTGAACCACACAACACATGTCCAAGTAAGATTTAGAGCTGCTCTCAGTTACTTATGTTACTTTTGACTAATGCTCAGTGATCCTGAGTACCTTCCGTTGTCTCTGTTGTCATCTTATGATGGTACAGTATCATGTTTTTTTTTCTAGCACTGATGGGGTTTATGAACATTTACCTATGCAATTTTACTCTAAAGTTACTGAGTATGGCCACATTTTTCTTTTACAAATGCACATGCTACACACAACTCAGACAAATCTGCAAAGGACTGTTGTGATGTGGGGGTTGATCCACTCATTAACATTGCAAATGAAAGTGAATCTAGTCTAAATATAGTATTTCATAAACAAATATAGGTTACTGGGACACAAGAAACTGTCTCGTCTTTAGTCCCATGGGGGTTGTATTCTCAACCTCAAGGAGCTTTAGAAGAGTAAGCACAGATTTCTTAAAAAAAAAAAATGCTGGCTTTGTTGTCAAGCTCAGAAGCCATCATATGCAGATTTGTGGAGGTGGGCTATGCATCCTTTGTGGTTCAGCCAGTACATCTTATGTACATTTGTGGATGTTCAAATGGTGCTCCTCAATTTCCACTTTTGATCACTTTACTTCATAAAATATACATTTATATATATATAATATATAATATACCTTTGCCTTTTTTTTTTTATAATGTTCAGGCATAAGTGATCATGTCTGCACCACACACTCTTAACCTTTTTCCACTACTACGTACTTGCCTTAACTCAGATTTGCTCCATTACAATCAAGTACCACTTAACGTGCGTGTTGTTATAGCAAATCGGCCGAAAGTCCCGTGCCGTCATTTGTATGCAACATGAATGCCACAACAAAGGAGCATGTGCCTCATTCTGGGACTACAGGGAGTGCAGAATTATTAGGCAAATGAGTATTTTGTCCGCATCATCCTCTTCATGCATGTTGTCTTAGTCCAAGCTGTATAGGCTCGAAAGCCTACTACCAATTAAGCATATTAGGTGATGTGCATCTCTGTAATGAGAAGGGGTGTGGTCTAATGACATCAACACCCTATATCAGGTGTGCATAATTATTAGGCAACGCCCTTTCCTTTGGCAAAATGGGTCAAAAGAAGGACTTGACAGGCTCAGAAAAGTCAAAAATAGTGAGATATCTTGCAGAGGGATGCAGCAGTCTCAAAATTGCAAAGCTTCTGAAGCGTGATCATCGAACAATCAAGCGTTTCATTCAAAATAGTCAACAGGGTCGCAAGAAGCGTGTGGAAAAACCAAGGCGCAAAATAACTGCCCATGAACTGAGAAAAGTCAAGCGTGCAGCTGCCAAGATGCCACTTGCCACCAGTTTGGCCATATTTCAGAGCTGCAACATCACTGGAGTGCCCAAAAGCACAAGGTGTGCAATACGCAGAGACATGGCCAAGGTAAGAAAGGCTGAAAGACGACCACCACTGAACAAGACACACAAGCTGAAACGTCAAGACTGGGCCAAGAAATATCTCAAGACTGGTTTTTCTAAGGTTTTATGGACTGATGAAATGAGAGTGAGTCTTGATGGGCCAGATGGATGGGCCCGTGGCTGGATTGGTAAAGGGCAGAGAGCTCCAGTCCGACTCAGACGCCAGCAAGGTGGAGGTGGAGTACTGGTTTGGGCTGGTATCATCAAAGATGAGCTTGTGGGGCCTTTTCGGGTTGAGGATGGAGTCAAGCTCAACTCCCAGTCCTACTGCCAGTTTCTGGAAGACACCTTCTTCAAGCAGTGGTACAGGAAGAAGTCTGCATCCTTCAAGAAAAACATGATTTTCATGCAGGACAATCACACGCGTCCAAGTACTCCACAGCGTGGCTGGCAAGAAAGGGTATAAAAGAAGAAAAACTAATGACATGGCCTCCTTGTTCACCTGATCTGAACCCCATTGAGAACCTGTGGTCCATCATCAAATGTGAGATTTACAAGGAGGGAAAACAGTACACCTCTCTGAACAGTGTCTGGGAGGCTGTGGTTGCTGCTGCACGCAATGTTGATGGTGAACAGATCAAAACACTGACAGAATCCATGGATGGCAGGCTTTTGAGTGTCCTTGCAAAGAAAGGTGGCTATATTGGTCACTGATTTGTTTTTGTTTTGTTTTTGAATGTCAGAAATGTATATTTGTGAATGTGGAGATGCTATATTGGTTTCACTGGTAAAAATAAATAATTGAAATGGGTATATATTTGTTTTTTGTTAAGTTGCCTAATAATTATGCACAGTAATAGTCACCTGCACACACAGATATCCCCCTAAAATATCTAAAACTAAAAACTTCCAAAAACATTCAGCTTTGATATTAATGAGTTTTTTGGGTTCATTGAGAACATGGTTGTTGTTCAATAATAAAATTATTCCTCAAAAATACAACTTGCCTAATAATTCTGCACTCCCTGTATTGTATTGCTTTTTGTGCAGGCACTTCCTTCGTTACCGGGTTTCAAAAATGCCGATTTTGATTTTCGTCAAGGAGGCACTGTCGTGACTCATCAAGTGACACCACTGACTAGCCAATCGGTGGCATACGGTCTGCTGACATCACATTTCCCAAGACCCTGGCCAAGCAAGTACTAAAAAAGTACTTGGTACCAGGTACTACCACCTAACCCTAATGCTAAAAACTGAACACATACTAGTGGAAAAGAGCTTTTTATGTGCACATACAAAACTGTGCACTCTGTTTTAACTGCTTGATATAAACATTTTTTTTCCTTGCAAGTGTCCATTTTCATTTACAATGGAATATGCTAATGGTAAACTAACACGATCTAATCAAACTATGATGTTGGATTTTTTGGTGAAATTAGTTTCCAGTCAAAAACAATGCAAATGAAATATAAGAGAAATAAAAATAGTATTTAACAGCTGTCCTTGTACACTGGACAATGCCATGGAATCAGTTTGGTTCAGTGGCCGTGCTTAACATGACAGTAAAATGTAAACTTGCATTTTGATTCTTCAGTGAGATTATATTACTTGAGATTTTGTCTATAAAGAATAAAAGTGACCTACATAAAAAATGACCTTTAATAAAGTCCATGAAAGCACATAAAACTAAAGACTGATTGCCACAGAGATGGTTAGAGACATTCACAAATACAACTTTTCCTCCATTCAGTCTTTCAGCAGGTAATAGGACACTTTCCATCTTTCCATCTACTTAAGTTGGCCGAGATTCACCTCAGAAACTGTGCTTTTATTCACTTAGCAGACAGTGTGATTCATAAAGAGGTAGATTACGGTATACTGTGAGTCATGCCCAACCACCAACCACAGCTCATCTTTCAAGATCATTCATGTTCCTTTTAGTCAAAGAGAACATGAACACTGAAGTTTTCCTCTGCCTAAAATTACAATTACACGTCATGAACTTGGAGTGTATGACATGTTTCTCCCAGAAGGTAAGCACATAAAACGTATGTCATCCAGTTTTTATAGCCTGAATAAACTCCATCACGGCTGAGCAAGCATCTAAACTTATATTTGTATTCTTTCACAAATTCATTTATCATTAGGCTGACTAACTAGCTCCTGCTTTGGGAGAAAACTGAATTGTGTCATTAAATGTAGAAGAAATGTGAAAACTCAAGGAAATTACCACAGAGCTATGCCCTGTGGCTTATGTAATGATTGCTATGTTCAGAGTGTTAGCATGCTGACATTTAATAATCAAAGTCATACAGAAATTACAATTGTTGATTGGAACTGATTTTGAAACTTTTTGACAACTTTTTTGGTTTTAGCTTTTCGGTTGTACTTAAGGAAGCCTGCCATCACATGATCACTACTGGTATTTATCCCATAGGGAACATTACATCTGCTCCAACTGTCATTTAAATTCACCCATCACCTCATGGGACTACTCATCCTGTTCCAAGTAAGCAAAACAGCGAAGTCTAACTTCTAACCTTAACCAATAGTCAATTGGTGGCATCACATCCAAAAGGTGGATTAAGTTGTAAAATGTCTGTGAAGGTTCTCAGTCATCCAGGTCATCGTAGTCAAAGGAGCTTGCAAAGAAAAGCGTCTGGACTTCTTTAAGTTACTTGAAGACGTTTCACCTCTCATCCGAGAAGCTTCTTCAGTTCTAAGATCAAATGGTGGAGAGTCCCAGATATAAACCTAGTGGGAGTATCCCCCCACAGAGGGACAAAAGGACCCCCTGATGATCCTCTAATCGCCTGAGCCAAGGTGTGAAACTGGGTGTGGGTCCCAATCAGCCAGAGTTTCGGGTGTGTTCATTGTGAAACCTGGCCCCACCTTATCATGCGAATTCCTGAGGTCAGATGGCCCAGGATGTGAGTGGGCGTTAAGGCGTCTGGGAAGTTGTAAAATCGAGAGGGAGACAGAGAAGCAGGTGGTAGTTCCTACTGCCAGTGGACAGTAGCTTCGCCAAAAGATGGAAAGGGTTTCGATTGAATTTGAATCTCCTTCAAGTGCCCATTAACAGTAAAATATGTTGTGCATCATTTGGCCACAATAACTAGGTACTGTGTCCTTGAATATGATTATTAAATTTTCCACTTTGTACAGGTGTACTCATTTTAAGGGTAATCTGTGTCTGTTGTTTATTTGTGTTACTAAGTTTACCTCAAAATTCCGGTCACTTCACATCTATGCGTGATCAGATAACCCCTGAGACTTCCTCCCTAATGTCAGCATTTGCTTTTTCACTTAATGTCTATCTTTTTGTCAGGTGGTTTTCTCATTTACCCACAGCACACCTGCCAAAGAACACAAAAAAAGATTTCCTCCATCAAACCAGAGCAGAGTGGAACACCCAAGCACGGAGAACTGAGCCCCCAGAGAGACTGTCATCCTCAAGTTACCATGCTGAACATAACTCTAGGTCTGGACATAGAAAGGCAGATGAAAGCCAGAGACAGAGGAAGTCAGCGAGCCAATGGACAAGTGTCAGGAAAACGAAAAGATTGGAACTGAGGGTAAATTTTCAAACAGTAAAATAAAACGTGTGGTAACCACACAACAAACAAAGCCCAAACAAGATAGTTTCACCACTTCAAACCAGATTAATATCTTATTTTCAGAGAGAAACACTTATTAGTTAAAGAATAGATTATCATAGACAAAGAGCTGTATTTAAAGTTTTCTGGACAGCATATTTTATCTGTGCCACCGAGTTATACTTTAGTGTTTAAAAAAATAGATATATTATGTAACGTTGCTATGGATAATATTTGTTTGCTTTATATTGCAGTTTTACAGTTTCCATGTCTGCATGTCTATGTGAGAGTCTGCTTGGGAACTTTATGTGTGGTTCCATACAGACATTCACATACCCGCCAATTTGTTGTAACCCTGTGGACAGTTGGGCAACCTTGGTAGTTTTAATTCAATTCAATTCAATTCAATTTTATTTATATAGCGCCAAATCACAACAAGTCGCCTCAAGGCCCTTCATAGATACGGAGAAAAACCCAACTATCATATGACCCCCTATGAGCAAGCACTTTGGCGACAATGGGAAGGAAAAACTCCCTTTTAACAGGAAGAAACCTCCGGCAGAACCAGGCTAAGGGAGGGGCGGCCATCTGCTGCGACCGGTTGGGATGAGAGAAGGAAGACAGGATAAAAGAAAGAGGTTAATAACAGATATGATTCAATGCAGAGAGGTCTATTAACACATAGTGAGTGAGAAAGATGACTGGAAAGGAAAAACTCAATGCATCATGGGAATCCCCAGCAGCCTACGTCTATCGCAGCATGACTAAGGGAGGATTCAGGGTCACCTGATCCAGCCCTAACTATATGCTTTAGCAAAAAGGAAAGTTTTAAGCCTAATCTTGAAAGTAGAGATAGTGTCTGTCTCCCGAATCCAAACTGGAAGCTGGTTCCACAGAAGAAAGGCCTGAAAACTGAAGGCTCTCCCTCCCATTCTACTTTTAAATACTCTAGGAACAACAAGTAAGCCTGCAGAGTGAGAGCTTACTTGAAATGATGTCAGTCCACTTCCTCTAATGATTACTTGAGGTTGATTCCAAAGTAAGCCAGGCCCAGTAGACCATGTAAAATATGTCTATTAAAATATGAAAAAAAGCAATATTACTTTTGTACTTTTTAAAAATAACATAGCCATCTTATCTGGATACCGTAAGACTTCAATTTAGAGGCATGGTTTTCTGTCGCGCTGTGGGGAAAGTCACAAACTTTGTGCTTTAGTTTTGGTGTGAAAAGTCTAGTATTTTATTAGTACCAGGTGTATTCAAAGCATCTACTCGACCATTTTCTAATATTTTTGCATGCATTGTCGAGCATGTATAGTGCTAGCAATGTAGAAAGGCTTGCGTTAAAATTAGAAATTTACATAGGGAACATCATCCTGTCACCTTCATGACAACAATAGTCTGAGACCACATTCAGAATCTGAGCTACACCTGAGCCAGTGTGCTCTACCTGATAATTATTTTTTCTTTAGTTTAGGGGAGTTTTTCCCACGTTTTATCTGTTAGTGGATTGCTTTATTTGTATCTCAGCCTGTGTTGTCCCCTCACTTTGTATCAGTCTTTGAAAGTCTGACAATTTAGAAACACTTCCAAACAAGTTTTGTCATCACAGTGTTCACTACTTTGTGTAAAAGGTCAGATTTCACTGAGTTGTTCCACTAAATTATCTTCACCTATTACAAAGTTTTGCCTCGATTTCCACCAGAAAAAGAAAAAAGAAAAACAAAACGTAATTCTTTTACAGAGACCGCTCTCAGACTGTAATGGGGTTTTTTTTCAGTCTACAGCCAACAGCAAGGCAGGACCATGCCCGTTCAGTTCGGTATAGTGTCTCATAAAACTTGCACTCCACCATATGTTTGCTGCGGAGGAAAAACCATAAAGGATATTTTCATTGTCACTAGGTAATCCTCGGCCCCCATCCCTATGACCATACCAGACATTTACAACTTGTGCCTCACCTGCCTACAGTATTCATCTACCGTATGTGACTGTTAATAATTTGTGACCTCAGCTATGCCAGACTGAAAGAGGATGCAGGGTTGTTACTTGTAGCTCAGAGAACCTGATATTTCCATTGTCTGTTAACTCACAGCAGCTCTGTTTGACATTTTGCAGGAGGACCAGGAGACCTAGAGGACCTGGGTTACACAGAAGCTGCAAATCTTTGTGTTTGTTTTAATCTGCACTCACTGCCAGATGACTGAACTATAGATCAGACTTTTACTTCACTTAAAATATGTCATGTGTGAGATAATGTCCCTTGGGAAGACTAGAGTGAATATCGCATCAGTCAAATGACTACATTAAAGCAGAATTCCAACATTTTGTGACACGGGAATCTAACACAGTATTTGTAGATGCCTAAAACATCCATCAGTAGAAATAAACTGCAAGTTTATAATTGAAAGCCAAGTGTGTTTGTTTGTTTTTTCCTTTTCATATATATCTATTTCTGTTTTTGTGTGGTTTTATTGTGGGCAAAGTGGATCTGCAGAATCACTTGGTTCTCGGCCATAGTGAACCAGGGGACCACGGAACTAGAAGAACATGAATGCAAAGACTGAATAGCTCTCCTACAAATACGCTACTATAAATTTTGTCAATCGAGTCTAGTTCTAAGGCAGGGGTGGGGAACTCCAGGCCTCAAGGGCCGGTGTCCTGTGGGTTTTAGATATCACCCTGGGTCAACATACCTGAATCAAATATATATATATACATATAGATATATTTGCGCGAGGCCCAGTATATGGTTCATACACTTATCATTACCTGTGTCAATTACAGCCATACCAATTATAACTGCAACAATCAACCTTGCGTGTGCTGCCTGTATGGCACGAGACCTTAGAACCAGACTCGATTCACAAACCGGTCAATTACACAATTATAAGACTATTTCTTTCAAAAGTTTCTTAGTTACACTGTAAAATATAATTAGTTCATAGAACTCAAAAAAACTATGCAAACTTCCATCCATCCATCTTCATCCGCTTTATCCGAGGCCGGGTCGCGGGGGCAGCAGCCTAAGCAAAGAGGCCCAG
>NW_005187568.1:868508-870140 GCF_000239375.1 Pundamilia nyererei
CCCGAAAAGCGCTATATAAATGCAATCCATTATTATTATTATTATTATTATTAGTTCCCAGAACTCAAAAAGATTGAGTAAATTTTACTTAAAAATTATTAAGTTAGGGCAACTAAAGCTGGGCTTACACTGTGCGATTTTTTTCAGTCGCGCGATTCAGCTCCTGTTCAAACTGTACGATTGACTCGCAGGGGTTAGAAGTTCATAGGTCACAATGCAGGGTCTCACACTATACGACCCGATGCTCTGATGCGACCCGAGTGCTCACACTGTGCGTACATAAAATTAAGGTTATAACAGAAATTCTGTCGCTCGCTCTCCCTCTCTGTCTTTCACTCACACAGACACACACACCACCATCATCAACTTTGCTAATTTGCTAATGAAAAACATTGACCAGGCAGCTGTGATTGAGCAGCAGTGTAGATCCAACTATTTTCACGGTTGTTGTGGTCGTGATAATTTTGTGAGGCCACATCGAAAAGGCTCGGATGAGCTTGCCATAGTTCTACAAGTGCCTCCATCGCTTATGTCCAGATCACACGCTGCACAGCCGTGCTGCTCCATCTTTTTCGCTGACATTTGTGTTTGCACGTGCGCAGTGTGAGAAACTGCGGTGACACCCTCACGACGGTCGGGAGGATTTGAAATCCTCCCGACCAAGCGATTGATGATCGGGAGCTGGTCGTGAGGTGTTAGTCGCGTCTCGTTAACCCACGTATACTACACGATGCACAACGCACGATGAAGGCCAGAATCGGGCCGATCGCCAAATCGGTCGCACGACTCAAAAATCGTCTCAAAATGAGCCAAAAATCGCAGAGTGTAAGCCCAGCATTACTCATTTTGAGTACACTGTCCAACCTCGTTAGTTCCCTGAACTCAAAAAAACTACTCAAACACGTTGCATCAAAAAAAAAATGAGTAAAGTTTACTTAAGATGCCTAAGTTAAGGCAACTTATTCATTTTGAGTACAGAGTAAAAACTTATTTTGTTTCTAGAACTCAAAAAAATATGCAAACTCGTTGCCTCAAAAAACACTGAGTAAAGGACAACCTATTCAACGTATTCATTGCAAGTCTGCAGTATTAAGAATAACTTGATATTTCTGACTGTACAATACTAATTGTTTACCTGCTGACAAACATTTCAAGTTTAACTAAACGAAAAAACAATTTGTGGTAACCTGAATATAATTAAAAATAATTAACAACACTTTTTGTAATGATTTTAAAATCTGCCCAACTTTTATTTTCAGATGCAAAAAAGTATAACAGCCAACATACTGGACACTGTTCTGCTGAATAACAATTATATTGCCATCACTGTTATATTCTTACAATTAAACAAAGTCTCAGATTTAATTATTCTGAAAATAAGTTTAGGCCTACCACAAGTTTGTTTGGTACTTACATTACTTACATAATCAAAATAAAAAATATTTATTGTTCTTTCACAAGTGCAGTCTCTGATCTAAACAACACATTTGTTTTGGACAATTGCATTCTGGGATATTTAGCTGTGCCAAGTCCACACAAGTCACCACTAGTGATGGGATTTCCAGCTCTTTTTAGAGAACCGGCTCTTTCGGTTCGGCTCACTAAAAAGAGCCGGCTCTTTTGGCTCCCAAC
>NW_005187568.1:876563-901921 GCF_000239375.1 Pundamilia nyererei
TTTCTGGCGCAAAGTGAGAGATAAACAAACAAGAGAGACGATCAGCTGATCATTCATCAGTTTCATGACTGAAGTAGCAACAGGAGAGGGAGGGAGAGAGAATGAGGGGAGAAGAAGCAGCTGTGCAACGTAAAGACAGAATAACTCCAGCTTTGTCTTTTTTTCATTCTAGCTGAAGTACGGGACAAATCGCGTTCCTTTTCCTCTCAATATTGATGTATTGTTATTGGTCCAGCCCAGAGTTGATCATAACCAATTGGCTAATCCACCACCTTTCATTGTTTATACCGTTACAAAAATAAACATAAAAATGAAAAATCACCATAGGCCCAATGGCCAGTCCAGCTATGTGGTCAGCTGGTGGGTAACAGGCAACTCCGAAAACATTAGAGCACTTGTGCAAATATGTGATAATATTTTGAGTTTTTTCTTTCTTTTGCACCGCTGCGGGCGCAAAAAACTTTGCACCCGCAAAGACTTTGGGACTGTGACCTGACCTTTGAAGATTTTCTTTAAATAGGGTAGAACGGCAACAGCTTGTTGTCAGTATTTTTGCAGCATTTGTATTTGCAGAAGTTGTTTTCGCAGCTTTCAAAGGTTCACCAGAGAAGTATTTTGAAACATTTGGATTGTTTTCAGAGTCACAGTTTACAGACCACGACATGTCTCAGAGAAAACACCAAAAAAGACCAAAAGTTCACACTAACTCTCCTCTCTTGACACAAATGGAAAAAATGATTCAGGGGCTCCAACGAAAGCGTAATCAAGCGCTGGAAGAAAATGAAGGTTTGCCCGAGAAGTATTTTGAAACATTTGGGTTGTTTTCAGAGTCACTGTTTACAGACCACGACATGTCTCAGAGAAAACACCAGAAAAGACCAAAAGTTCACACTGACTCTCCTTCCTGTAGACAAATGGACAAAAATAATCAGGAGCTCCAACAAAAGCTTAATCAAGCGCTGGAAGAAAATGAAGAAATTCTTTTTGAGAAGGAAGACTTGAACATAAAGCTAAGAGACGTGGAAAACAAACTCAAAGGCATGGTGGAAAAATACAGAGTGCTCCAAAACAGGCATGAAGAAACACTGGTAAGAACTGAACAGTTACTTCAGGAGAACAAGCAACTACAAAAAAGACAGAAAGAAATGGATCGTAATCTTCAGAACACAGAGGACCAACAAACTAACGATAAGCAGCGCCAGCCTGACATAAAGATTATTAATGAGGGCTGGGGAATTTTATTTGGTCAAACCCAGGAGAGGATTATGAACCTGATGGACAAAGACAAGAAAAACAAAGCTGAATTAAAAGAAATGGCCAAGAGCTTCAAGACAGTGACACTCTTAATGGGGAGTTACATTGTGAAGTCCAACAAATGTTCACAGTGAATCAGGAGCTTAAACAAAAACTTGATGAAACACTGGACAGAAATGAACAGTTACTTCATGAGAACGAGCAACTACAAGAAAGACAGAAAGAAATGGATCGTAATCTTCAGAACACAGAGGACCAAAAAACTAACAACAGTACACAAGCCCAAGAGCAGATTCTGTTCCTGAGGAACAAAATCAAGAAAAAAAGAGCTGAATTGAAAGAAATGTCCAAGCAGCTTCAAGACAGGGAAGCTATTAATAAGGAGTTACAGTGTGACCTCCAACAAATGAACATAAAGAATCAGGAGCTCCAAGGAAATTTCGATGAAGCGCTGGAAAGAAATAAAGAAATTCTTTATGAGAAGGAGGAATTGGACATAAAGCACAAAGGCACGCAGGACAAACTCAAACACGTGGAGGGAAAATACAAAGTGCTGGAAAAAAGGTTTGATGACACAGCACACAAAATGAAAGAGTTACTTCAAGAGAAAGCGCAACAGCAAGAAATACAGAAAGAAGAAAAACTTATTTCCCAGGACTTTATGAGGAACCATCTAAAACTGCAAGAATTTTATTTTGAAATGAACGACAAAACAACTGGGCTGAAAGTAGCAATGGAAAAACTGGAAAAACAATGTTCAGAGATGCAGAGTAGGATTGCTGAAATGCTGAGAAAAAACACAAAGCTTGAAGAACTTTCTAACAACTTAAAGTGCAAAAACACTGAAATGCAGGTGCAAAAGGCAGCATCTAAAGAACTTAAGAAAAGCTTGAAGAAAAACAAGCAAAATTAGAAGAAGTGGAGCAAAGATGCAAGAAACTTGAGATGCAAAATGCAGAAACAATCAATGAATTGAGAACCCTCATCCTAGAGAAAAAAACACTCGTGGAACAGCAACTGAAAAAGAAGAAAAAAACGCTTCTGCTTGTTCCGGAGGAGGGACGCTGCTGCTTCTTCACCTGATGCCTCATCTTTCTCAACCTCTGTTCCATCAAAAGAAACAAAAAAAAACACCCCAAAGAGGCAGGCTCTCGCTTCAGCCACTAAGAGACCTGGGGACGGTATTAATCTGACCAATGAGCCCAATTTGTCTTCTGACGAGGGAAGCGCACAGAGTATTTGAAATCAACCAAGACAACTTTGCAGACTCCCCAGAAATAAACAAATCCTTACCAGCTGTCCCAAAACTCAGTGCTGCGGGCTGGATCAGATATCCTTGTGTTTGCATTGTTCCCACATCATCATAATTTGTTTCTCCAGGTTCAACATGGCAAGTGACCAAACGCCACAGCTGTTCGACTTTGAAAAAAAAAAAGCCTTAAAAACTACTTTTCGAATTCTCTACCCTTAAGAAGACCACAAAAAATGTGTGATCTTCCTAAGGGTACAGAATTTTAATTGCTGGAGATTAGAGATCTCACAAGTGAAGTAGATTTTTTTTTTAAGATGTTTTGTTTGGTACTCTAAATACTATGACATCAAAACAATGTGATTTGTCACTTGCAAAGGATCAACCTTATTGCATTTTATATTTTCAAATGAAAGCACGGTGACATGGAAAGGTATTTTTCTTTAATGATCTTGCTTCAGCAATCTCAAATACTAAAGATTAGCATCTCAATACTGTGGATGCTTAATCAGCTTGTGTTTGGAGTAAAATGATCTTTGTCTGATGATTACTCTGACAACACGAACTGTTTTTAAAGCAGAAACAGTCTGTCTTATAGTTCTCAGATGTTACTGTTAGTTTTACAAACACATTCTTTTTCATGTCTGTCCATGTGGCTTTTATGGGTAAAGTGATTTTCAATAGTACAAGCATCATCTAACTTTTCTTTGCTCTTCAGTATAAATGCAGGAACTTAAAGGCTTTATTAAAAGTGTCACAATTTAACACTCAATGCCAAAAACAGATGCATGTTTTATCAACAGCTCTGAAAAAAAAAAATGTAGAACATGGTCCCTCTCACTCTCTCTGTCTGTAAAAACCCCCAGTGAACTGGTAATCACTTTTAAACAATGGGGGTAGTTTATGGCTCTCATTAGCTGCAACGCCATGTAACACCTGGATGTTAGAATCCACCTAGGTTTTCTGTCTGTTTTTCCATGCTATCAGTATTTTTTTGTAAAATACTCTTTTTTTTGTTAAACTAAAATGATATCCATATATGCAGAAGCTGTATCCTTGCACTCCAAATGTCTAATTCTTGAAAGTCATCTAATCCTTCAGATTTGTGAATTTCAAAGCTTTGTCATTCAACTAAGCTTTCATTTAGCATTCTGATACACTGTTGAAGGGATGGATTAGCATAACCCGATTACTGACTTGCCCTGCATCTGTAAGAGAGGTTTTTATAATGTACACAAGGAAAAGTTTCTAATTAGTATGCCTTGTATTCCCTAGACGTTATACTGTTATTAACACGAAAGAAAAGTTCACACTGTCTTCTGTGATTATAGTCTCACCAAAATGTGGCTATGGAAAAAAGTTCTGTGATTAGGTGAATCAGGCTTATAGTTTGTGTTTTAACGTGCTCATTGGAAAGGTTAGAGTAGAAAAGCACTTTACGAATACCATTGGTGAGATTGTCCTCTGAATACTTTCCTGTACTTCTTCATTCCAGCACCATGTCTCCTTGTCCTCTATCTGCTGTCGAGAGAAGACACCAAACACATTTTCTTGGTAGTTTGCCTCAGCACTGCAGCTGTACTTTGCCAGTCATCTGGTAATGATTCTGCAACATAGTCCTTGCTAACCCAAGCCCCAACCAATCTGATATGAAAATCAAATTTTTTATGATTCACATTTAATTTGGGAAATATTTTTCACAGGATGCTCTTCCTGACACAACCCTCCCTATTTTTGCAGACTTGGGACTTGTGCTAGACTGTGCCCCCCTTTTCTTGGTTATGCTACCATGTTAAATATTGCATTAAAATAACATTTAGGGCTGTGTGTATATATAGATGTAATGCTAGTTTTCACTCATTGGTGGCTACTTCCTAATTTTATCAAAGAATAAAAAATTATTGATGGATCTAATTCTTCACGATTGCATGAGTACCACAGATATTGGGGAAACAGCTAAAGATTAAGGAAATGTTAAAATTTTTCCTACAAATTAATGAGATGCCTCTGCAGTTTAGAAACAACAAAGCAATGCAACCACCAACGCATAAAATACAAAATGTATCTTGTGGGAAGATATTAGTCAGTATGCTGTATCATTTCATGAGCTTTCCGGGGGAAATCTGCACAGAGATAATCATCATGGAGCAAAAAAGTACTCCAACCCTTCTTACTGAACCTAGAGAAACTCGATGTAGGCAAAGTAAAAACATGCCGCAAGCCATGTGAGGGATCACTTTGTAAGTCTCTGCGTGTTCAGCTAAAGCAGACAGCAGAAAAAGTAGCTGCACTGTTTGTCCTGTGGGAAGAAGAATATGGTCGATACCCTCCTCTTACTCTGTCAGCTTAGGAAGCAGACTCAGTCAACTTCCTGGAATGTCTGAAAGAAAGAGACCGTTGCTATGGCAACATGTATGTGGATGGTTTCTGAATAAAGAGTTGAAGTAGTTCAAACTGAAAAAAATAGCTTTAATAAATATCATACAAAGAAGTTGTCTTTCTTTTGAGCTCTAACCTGTTACACATTTGAAGATTCTCCCAGAGGAAATTGCTAAGTAAAACAACAACAATTTATTTCTGGTGTGTACCCCCAGGACCCTGGAGAATTTTGATCTGAGGGAGAATCTCATGTTGCTTAAAAGCGGTGGCATCAGGAAAATGGAGGGCCGGCCCAATTTTTGGCGTTTCCTTCTAATCATCTATTGAACTCGCTCCGGGTAATGACCTAATTCTCATTGAGCTTCATACTGTGGCTCCCCATCTATCCATCCCTTCAGTCATTGCTGCATTCATCCAAAAGATGCAAAGGGACAGATATGTAGACAAGCAGGAGAAACCATTGGCTCAATAATGGTCGCTTGAGAGGACTCACATGAGAGAGGGGTCAGTTTAGTCCGTCACGCCTGGCTTCATCATTATAGCTCTGGCCAGCTGTAAGGGATGTGTTTTGAGTGTGGCAGGACACGAAGCACAACCTTTTTTCAGGATAAGGACACAGTGACATTGAGTACCTCTTATACACGCTCACACATCATCATAAGCTGTAATAGAAAGTGGTTCACTAAAGAAAAGAATCCAGGTGTGTTCCTCTGAGCTTCTTTTTTTTTTTATCTGAAAGCCTCATCATTTCTCAGTTACATGGCAATGTTCATGATGAAGGACCCTGTTATTCCTGCACTGAAGACTAGATGGTTCTTCAAGAAATAAATTGTCCAGACTGCCGGTGACCCCCTGCCTTTCTGCTACCTCTCCCGCTCCCTGTCATTTGGACTAATCTCCTGCCATCACTGAGGAAGTGTAATGGACAGTAATCCTCTGAACCATTCCACAAAGTAATACTCTCAGTGATGAGACTGTCTTTAAAGAGAAAAAAAAACTCTGACACCTCAAATCCATTTTACATTTTTCACCATCAATCACATTACATTCCTTATAGTTTAAATATTTTTAGGGATTCTGAGTAGGCACATTAACTGCCACTGACAAAGTAGTTGTCAAATTGGTAAAGAATATGTGTAAAGTAGCAGCACTGATGTGCATAGGGAGCCAGATGATCATAATCCTTTGATAGCTGGAATCCCATTAGCAACGGGTCTGTGACTTACAAAAGGAAGGATCAGATTATTGCTGTGATCCAGCATCATAAGCTGTTGACATTTGTCTGCTGAAGCTAGTGCTGCTGCATCCCCACACCGGTGTGGAGAACTCCCACAGACTACACACTGTTGGACTGATCTAAGAGACAAGCTTTATGTTCTCATCAGTGCTTGCATGAGAACTGTTAATGTACAGTAGCTGCAGTACAGCTGGATGATGAAAGCGGTAATTAATGCTACTCCTGGTATACATAGCACACTCCTCTCACTTTATTAAAATAGTCTTTTAGAAGCAAAACTTCATGTAGCTGCAAATAATATTAACCTACTTTATTTAACTTTGAAAAAAATGAATTTGTTGTCAGTATTGACTAGTAGTATAAATAATTTTCTTCTTTCATCAAAATTATTCAAACCCCTTCCAAAGCATTCTCACTCCCAACTCTTGAAAACACACGTAAGACCCTTTATGACATGAAAGACACTGATTCACAATACCTACTCACAGAACAAAGATGTCAAACAACCTACAAAAGCTTGCAAGTCAGAAGTCTTGTGTTCAGTTCCTGTCAGCAGGGCTTCAGTCTCATGCACTGCCATGCATGTTAAAACGTTATAGTGTACATAGAATCATAGCATCTGTTGATGTTTGACTTTTGATATATAGGTACAGTAAAAAAAAAAGAAAAAAGATTGGAAACCTTTTTGAATCACCAAAATCTCTAAAAGTTTTACGAGCAACTATGGGAAATAGGGGGTTCATTGTGTTTGGTTTTTTTCCCAGCCTGCTCAATGAAGCTATTACTCTTTTTTTT
Organism: Pundamilia nyererei; assembly: GCF_000239375.1. Taxonomy (NCBI): domain Eukaryota; kingdom Metazoa; phylum Chordata; class Actinopteri; order Cichliformes; family Cichlidae; genus Pundamilia; species Pundamilia nyererei. Next base: position 883,478 of record NW_005187568.1, read on the forward strand.
TTATTTTAACAAACAGATGACCAGTACAACTTTTTGTGAGTTAATATTGTGTATTTGTCTATAACTTTAACTTAATTTGTCCTTTATTTTTGTCAATTTTTTTCTCTTTTGATATATTTTTATTCTCTGAAAACAAGTTAGTGTTGAAAACATGACTTAAATTAATAATTCTACTTTATGCAAGTGCAGTTATTTGGGATTTGCATCAACAATAATGTTTATATGTGTGGTGTACCAAACTCAGGGGAAACTTCAGCATTGTGCCCACTTAGCCCCACGGTTTACTCACTACCATATGGTTTTCTCCCAGTATGCCTACACTGTGCCAACAGTATGTGTGGCAGAACCCAAACACAGGACTCACAAAGCACAACATGAAAACTTGTTTATAGCTGCAAAAACTGCAAAACAGTTAATCTGGGAGAAAACATGAGTAGGAAGGAAGAATCACAGCTAGAGGAAGAATGCAACAAGGAACAAAGGTAAACTTGGGCAATCTATCCACACAGAAGAACTCAGAAGGGACAGACGGAGGAAGCAAAACTGAACATCATACACACGAGACTAACAAAATAAAACAGGAAGTAACAAACACTGAGGTCAGGACTAGGACATGAACTTGACTGTGCAACAGGAGAATAAACATGCAAAGACATGACTGACTGGGGTGGAAAGAAAGGAAACACAAAAGATGAAACCTAACCTAATAAGGAACACAGAGTGGAAAAAGGGTTAACTAAAATAATCAAACTATAACATGTTTGATAACATATATAACGGAACTATAAATACTGAAAAAGAATGAGAACAAACCCCAAAACGTCCCACATGACAGCCAATAAATTACTTTTATTTATAGAAATAAAGTAATGTGTTATCTTTGTCTGCCTGCGTTCCTATCATGATCAACCATCACCGTGCTGAAGAGGTGGAGAATTTCACATATCTTGGCAGCATCATCTCGAATGAGGGGATCTCTGACCGAGATGTCGACGTCAGAGCAGGGAGGGCGGCCGGTGTCCTCCGACATCTCCAACCTATTTGGAACGTGACCTCCCTAAATGTTAGGGTCAAGATCAATCTATTGAACTCTATCGTCATTCCGATTGTCCTTTTCTGAGTGCCCTTGATTATGTTGCTTAAGTGTTTTGGAAGGATAGTTTGAATAATTTGTCAGATTTAGATTAAAACATATGTCAGCCTGCACAAACAAAGATAGCAAGATTTTACAGTGGGCTGTAGGAACCTAAACTGAACCTAATCTGAACCACAAAGTGCAGGTCCACAGTATTTTACCATCTGTGTAGTGCAGCATGTTGCCAGTTCTGTGTCTGCAACTACAAAGTGTAAACGTCTGCTCCATGTGGGTTTACAATTTCTTTTCTTTCAGTAGGCTGGCTCTCACGTAGTAGTGGTGACTCCCTAGATGACTGTAACACAATTTTGCCTTTTCAGCAACCCAGACATTCATGGAGGATTGCACAGTAGTAGAAATTGGCATCTGAAGACGATGCAGAGAAAATGATTTACAGTGCTCTCTTCTCTCTGTTGGGATAATAACTGCACCAGATCTTAGACAGGAAAAAAGCCAACAATGTTCCAATGAGCCAGGACCACAGCCAGAGGACTGACAATGTGAGGTGGTTCACCAATATTCCATGTTGTATTGAAAAGCATTTTGGGATTTCAAATTTTTATAGATATTGTAAATAAGGGCAGCTGTGCAGTTAAATCCATGGGTATTTGGACAATGAAACCGTTCTTATAATTTATCAATCTTTGCAGTGGATTTTAAATTACCCGATCAAGATGTTGAATATGCATTTGCTAGCTAATAAATCAATACAAGGTCCAAAGAGATGCCAATGAAATGCAAGGATGTTGTAATTAGGCTGAATAAAACAAAATAAACCATAAGAGCAACCAGATAAATAATCTGATACATCTTTAAAAAGAAGTAAAGCAGTGACCGGCTCAGCATCACCAAAAGGAAAAAAGTGAATGATCACAGAATTTTTTCCTTGCTTAAGAAAAACAACTATATGGCCAAGCTGAGTAACAGGAACACAGGAACATCTTTGCTGGAGTCGCTTTCATGAATGCAAATTCAAAGGGTTCATCACAAGGTGCACAAAAAGACTGTCAAATTTGACCTAGTGAAGGTGTTAACGGTTAGTTATAGTGCAAGAGAATAGTGCAAACTGCTGCGATGTTCTAATGATGACTAAACTGTACTAGTTAGGCGCAGGTCTTCTGGGGACTCGGTAGTTCACCAAAGAGCAAATGTGCACATTAGTGAAGTGAACTTGAAAGTCAAATTATGTTGGGTGGAGACACAATGGTTGCCTGTCATTTAATGCAGCAATTATATTGTGTCCAAAAACATTGTATTTAATCCCAAAGATGTGAGCTATTGAGCAAAATTCTTCTGTTCAGTCTCATAATGACTGGCCTTGAAGGCATAGATGGAAATTCAGAAGTAGCTATCAGGCCGAACAGAAGTGACCCATCAACATATTTTATTGCAATGATCATTTTATATGAGGTTCAACAGGATACTGTTTGTGGTGGAAGCTTAGAGACAGACCGCATTCTGAAACGGTTTGGGATTTGGGAGCAGGTCTGGGTAATGTGGAGACAATAGTGGCACTATGAGGCAGACAGCTGGGTTTCCACCCCCATCTTCCATCCCCTGCCAGCCCCCACCAACGTGGCTTTGTTCCACTGGCTTAGATCACAGCAGACTCAGGGCTTCCCCAAACCCTCTGACATCACTGCCCAGCTGATAGGAGGCACAAAAGATCCTGCAGAAAAAATGCCTTCTATTTATAAACCGTGAATGAGCACCATGATTTCTCTCTGCACCTTCAGGCCAAACACTGCATTACAAGCCAGACAAGGGTGGCTGGGGGGTTGGGCACACTTTACAAAAAGCTTTGCTAATATCCAAAGGGAAACTGTCATTCTACAAACACCTGTTCCCTGAAGGGTTTCTATGCTTAAAACCCACAATGGCTCATATACACATTTATATGAAGTTCAAAGACTGTTTAAGTGTTTTACTCAAGCGAGAGTTTGTATTTATGTGTAAGCACCTCAGGCTGTAGGTTGTAGTCGAGGGTAAATGCAGGTCAATGCACCACTCACATTCTGAAATTGTTTTTGTACTCCATGTGATGGGTGACACGGGACACAATAAATTTGCTATATACAGGGTTCCTGCGGGTAAGTAAATTCTGAAATTTAAATCAACAAAATAAATATATTTCAATATATTTTCTGAAATGTTGCTGAAGGAATTAAAATTGCAGGTGAAACTGTAAAGAATGAGATGGCCATGATTCAAGTTTCAGCCAGGTTATTAAAAATCTAGCAGTTTTATGTTAATTTTTTAACATTAATCGTTGACCATAACACCAGGTGCAGGATCCTAAGCTAGTGCAGAGATAAGTGTACATATGTTTATGGCTCTTATGCTCGAGTTAAAGTTATGTCAGGGTTTGAGCTTAAAAAAAAAAACAATTATAGTAAGGTCTTCTAATTGCTTTCTTCTCTGAATAATGGTCAAAAATGCAAAAGGATTCAAAGCATCAAATTGCCATGATTATCAGATTATCACAAGCAGATTGCATTTAACTCCTAACTGAACTCCAAACTGATATTGCACTATTTCTGTCTTATTGCCTTTTAATCACTCTCTGCACCAAAGCCACTTTGAGGACAGCAAATAGAAACATCTTGTCTCAGAATGATGCTAAAAAACTAGTTCATGTGTATTACTTTTAGGCCGGACTTGTTATTTATTTTATTTCATTATTATCAGGTTGTTCTTAAAGCTCCCTGAAATGCCTTCAGTTGATCCAGAATGTTACAGCGACAGTACCGACAAGGAGAGAGCATAATTCTCCCATATCGGCTTTTTTCTCCACTGTCTCCAGCTGAATCCAGAATTAAATTTAAAAACAAGGTCTTGAATAATCAGGCCCCAGCTTATCTTAAAGACCTCATATCACCCCGATAAATAAAGCACCTTGAGGTAACTGTTGTTGTTAAAATTGACTTGAATTCAACTCTACACCTGCACAGGCTAGAGTCAAAACTCACTCATTTATAAGTAAATACACTTTACTTTTTAAAGTAAATTTTTAAATTATGGGATTTATTTTTCTCAGTATGTCGTTGCTGAAATAAACTGCTTTAACATGTCAGTACAATGAGTTTGTCAGCATGGCTCACTCCCAATCTGTGTGTGTGTGTTTTTAATTAGTGTGTTTCAATAGAACCTCACACAGCTTTCCAGGCAGGTCATTGCTGAAAGGGTTGCGAATTTCACCTTATTCTGGAGAATACGGTGAAATTCGCAACCCTTTCAGCTGGTCTGAAACAGTTAAGAGGACACAATTTGTCAGGTAGGACTATATGTAGTCTGTACAGCCAGACAGCATTCAATAAAGGGGACTTGCTGGAGGGTTAAGTGTGCCCCAGTTTGGAGAGCTTAGAAAAAGAGCCTGCCTGGTTGTATTCATCAGAAGTACAAGGCTGATTGTAGAGCAGTCCTGCTCATGCTATATTAACTCAATGCATGCAGACAGGAGCTGAGGTGTAATCAATAAAATTCATATTTTACTTGTTCTGTGCTGAGAACAGCTAGAGAGAAATGAGCAGGTACTGTATTGATTTCTCCTAGAATTTCCCGATTCTCAGTCAGCAGTCTTTCACAGTCATACTGATATTGACAGATCTTGTCAAGTCTGAAAGACGTACTTGATGAAGCCTAGTAGACACTACACAACTGTTTAATTCAAGCAGTTTCCACTGAAATAATCACATGCAGAACTACCAGTTCAGTTACAGTACTTTGTCACTATAAACACATCTCTACCTCTTTTGTGAAGAAATTGTTTTATTGAAACATGTAACACAAGTATTTTTATCTATATCCTCCATACAGATACTTGGATAGATGACAAATGTGCTGTGTGTCATATAAGTATAAGGTCTTGTTATTATGAATGAAAATAACACAAAGCTGCATTACTTGTTAGCATGTTACTCTGACACTGTAGCTTCACACTTACAACTCATTCCAGACTGCATCATTATTACTTTTCAAAACTTTCTGTGTTCCCCAATAGATTTAAATAAAATCCACTCAGCAGCTGGCTGTAAACTTCACCCAATTTCATAATAACGCTCTAAAACTGAATCAGGCATGGGGAGAAAGAAGGGCATAAGGATTGGATTGCAAACTCCAGACATGACCTGCAACACCCCCTCGTTCTCTCATCCTGCTGGTTTGACCTCTGGAGCACTAACAAAACACATGACTTCATCCACAAAAGCTACACTGAAGCATTTATCTGATCATTAGCAACTTGAGCTAAATCCAGAGGGAACAATTACAGCAAAACTAAAGCACAGCCAAAGCCTCGATAGCCGTATGTGAGCTGAGACCGGGTACTGTGGAAGGTGTAAAAGCACTCGTAATGGAGCGTCAGTAACTTCTGGTGCTGCTCAGTGGTGAAGGATTTAATTTTGATTAATGCTGGCAATTAAACAGTTTAAAGGAAAAAGGAGGCCTAATGAATCTATTAGCCTTTAGACCAGAATGTAGAGGGAGGCCTTGAAACAGGCACTACTGCCCAACGCTCTTAATTTGATAGCATAAATCACTCCAAGGGCTTAGATTAGGCTTTAGTGCCATTAAATCCTATTGAACACTAATGGCAAATGCAGAATGCCATCAGACCTCCCTAGTTAGCTCAGCCAATGAGAGATACTAATCAGTAATAATTACCATATGTTTACTTAACTGGGCCCGATGAGGGTTCAATTTGCGTGCAAAGAAAAATCTGTAAAATAGCTGGCAATACAAATGATATTACAGGAAAAGTAAACAACAAATTCAGTGTTTAACAGAATGTCACAGGCAATAACTCAACAAATCTTTGAATTAAAAGAACAGGAAGCACAAAAAACAGAGTCGTATCAATCTTCAGAGAGGATTAACCCTTTCCACAGGGAATCCTGAAGCAATGGGAAAATATCCCCAGATGGGAATCATTCATTCTGTTACACTGTGTGTTTCCACTCACTGTGTGTGTGATCTCCTCCCAAAACCTCCTCCGGGCTAGCTATAGGTCAGTACACATGGCTTAACCAGAGGAAGCAGGATGCCAAAAGCTAGCTCAGATCCTTCTCAATCACCTCACCAGGAGGGCCTCACTGGGGTCATTGGCATAGTTCAGCAATGATGTCAGCTGTGCGGTTACTACAGGTTAAAAAAGAAGAGATACTATGGCCTTAAAGCTACAGTTTCATTCAAATTTTCTGGAACGTTTGAAAAAACTGAACATTGAGTTTGATAGTAACCTTAACTTAGTGAATTACTGTGGCCTGGTCATCTGTCCACCATCAGCGCTGGTCATTATGGATGCTTTGAGATTCAAAGCTGCATTCATGAATTTGTAAATTACTTTAATGTTGCAGGTGGAGATAAATTTAAGCATTTATATACTGTGAAATAGATTTAATAATGCAACTTACTAAAATAAGTAACTAAAATCCAAATTAGAGTGAAGTAGAAGTTAAATAATATAATGTAGAAATACTTAAATGAAGTGTAAGTAAATGTAAACTGTGCTTCAGTACTTGAGTAAAGTTATATTGCATCCTATCTTATCCAGTGTGGTTGGCCACTGAACAGAACAATAGTACCCAGTTGCACTGGTGGGCATCACCAGAGGTGGGACATTGCCTCTGTAGGATACAAAAAAATGGAAAGTGAGTCTTAACTTTTTCCCCTCTTTTGCTCTAAGGTCCTTCAGCTTTTGCAAAAATTGAGCCAGATCTTAATGTCTTTTACTCACTAAGACTCACCTACAAAACTTTCCAGCACAGCTAGATGGCTACCTTTGTCCACAGACAAACTGCTTGAAGGAAAACCTGCCTAAAGGAACTTTAACAGTAACTGTTGCAGAGAGTTTGTCAATATCCTTAACCACATTTCACATGAGGTTCATGCCTCCCCAATGAGCTGCATGCATTCCTATGTTCCAGTTTAGTATTATGATTACCTCCCCTTTTAATTTGAACAACTCACCCTTTATATTTGCCTAGTAAGACTCAAAAGGGCCACTGTATCAGAAAAGCTTAGCTTGGGGAGTTTGCTTGGTATTTATGGTTAAAACACTGAGTTGCAATATAATTGTGTAATGCAGGGCCTCCAAGTCGGGGACTACTAAAAGCTGGCTGTCAAGATTGGGGGTTTGAAGAGGTCATTTTTGTGCTGAGAGGACAGAAGATCTCAGAGAACAGAGTGTCTTTGTGCTCAATCCGCACCGCAGACCCCCTGGTCCTGTGGTGAGCCACTGAAGTGAGTGGAACTCCTTTATGTAGTCCTGCTGAGCTGCTACTTATGTTGTGTATGTTTATTTTCCCAGTGTGCCATGACACCTTATTTCACCTCCCCTATAAGTATCATTAACATAGGTTGATGCTGCAAATATATTGGCTGCCAATGATTTATCCCACAACACTCCAAGTATCCGGAGTTTTCACCCACTTATAGTGCTAACTGAGTGGAAAAGCTGCTGAAGCAGCATTTGGGTAAGCAAGTAATACTAAACCAGTTTTCCTATAAAACATAATTAAATTCTTTAAGGAGTATCAGTCCCTTAGAGTGGATACCTAACACCCAAAACAAATCAACTGAGGGAAGTCAATTTATAGAACAAAACTGCAAAACAGCAGTTTTTTCCTTCATTACCAATGACTTCAGGTAGCGATAATTAAACCTACTAAAATCAATATTTTTATAATAGCCACAGATAATTTACCACATGCATTGTGAAAGAGCTTTCTTGTGTTACCATTTTAAATTATTTGGTTTACTACCAAAGCTCTCATTAACTTCATTAGCAGTTAATGAACATCAGATGGTTGTTTTCACAAGACTCTAATACTCAAGCTACAGTGTGCTATCTGCCTATCAGGAAAAATCATTGTATTTAGCTATTTAAAATAATAATACTTTTATAATATAATATATGTAGAAAACTGTAATCAGAACTAAAAGGACACTGAATGAAAATGTATCATATGAATGAGTCACAATGAATATTAATAGTGCTCAGCAATGGCTAGTGTGTGAACTGAAACTGGTTTGTTCACATCTTCTCTCATATGAGCTTAAATGGCAATGTTATGTATCTTAAAGAATGTTTTATACTGTCTTTTTCACGAGACTGTATGTGATGTCCACGGATTGACCAATGTAGTACCAGACACACCGATGTACCTTATACTGTATTGCATATTCTGTGATTAATCTAATCTAATCTGGGAAAAGCAGGTTTACAATGCATCTTTGTCAGTGTTGAATCATGTTATGTTTCGCATGGTACAACATATAAGTGTAACTTCACACAGAAGAAAGTTATAGCAATAATAATAATAATAATAATAATAATAATAATAAGTACCAACAGTGGATAAAATAATTATTTGATCCCTTGCTAAATTTGTAGGTATGCTATCTTACAAAAAAATGAACAGTTTGCAGTCCAATTTGTTGGTAGTTTTAAGAGAGATAGAAAAAAAACGAAAAAATCTATAAGAAAAATGACATAAAATGTGCATAAGAGCAAACACGTTATTTGTTCATCACCTGGTTTCAGGTCTCAGGAAGGATCTTGGCCCACTTCTCTTTACATAAGCTCTATGGATAAATATATTAAGGCCCCCAACACTGCAGTTCTCAAAGTGTGCTTGTGATGCATACGATATACTCATGCAAACCATCACACTTTCTGTGTTTGTTTTTGTGCCTGTAGATTTATTGCACCACCTGGTCACTCTCTGCATTGCCCGTCTGGTAATATCCCTCTGCCTCACTGCCTCCTCTCTCCACCACTAGTCTAAGGGCCCCCACCATGGCTCCCTATGGGATACAGTATGATGAATGACTGCAATTTATATGGTTTCCCCCCATAAATTGATTTCACTGATGGGCTTTTCATTGTCAAAGAACTTTTCACTTCTTTAATAAACATCAGTGGAAGTATGGTGTCTTTCCTGAGTTGAACATGCATCTCTGCACTGGTTTCCTACGTAAATCCCATTAATTATACAGCAGCAATAAAAAGTATCGGGGCAGTGCTTACAAAAATGCTGCACAGTTTCAGCTCCATCATTAATAATGTTTAACTTGGTTGACTCCATGAATATGTCGGAGTACTTTGTTCTGTACAGCTTCAGATTTATCTGTGGGTGATACATCGAGAGAGCTCAGCCAAGTCACACAGTTTTACCATTCAAACACAAGAAGAAAAGGCAGACAGCCAGGGTGGTGTTGCTAATGCTTTACTAGTCGAGCTAGAAACATTTGTTTTATCAGGTAAGCCGGCATGTTGGCACTGAGCTACTAAATTACTTTTTTTTTCTGTCAATTTTTATTTAAATATATACTGTATGATGCTTTTAGCATGTCGACATCTGGTTATTTGTAAGTAGTATAAATAAACTTCTTATGTTCTTAATTATTCACTCTCTCTTTACCTCTTGAGAATTCTCTCCATCATTTCTGTTTTGCAAGTTAACATCCACATTTTGGACAGCAGTAGAACGAAATAATAACTATTATTACCATTTCTGACACCCAGTTGCACCTCGTAAAAAATGTGAAAGATCCAGGTGCTCATAGTGCTCATAGACTTTGAACATAGATGATCAAAGCCTTTGGGACAGGCTTGAAATACACCGGTACTGTTCCTTCACATTGTAAGCAGACCCCAAAGACTGGTCTAGAAAAACTACACCTGCAACACTCAAAGGTATAGGCTAGCTAAGTAGTAGTGGCTTTTGTAATGAATAGCTACTTAAAACTAGGTGGAGGGCCACAACTCATTCGGGTATTTTTAATGAAGGTGTCTGTGTCAGGATAGTGCTTTAACCAGGGCTTTGAAAGTGAACCAGTCTTTACAAATTTGTACTTTCCCAACTTTATAATTTGGTGAAATTTTCAAGGGCTATATGCTCCAAAAATACACACGACAGGGTACAAATTATTTCAAAAGAGACTGAGTTCATTTGTTTCTCTCCCAACGTTAACATTTAATGTTTAACTCTTTCATTTGAATCCTAGATAGGCCAAAGAAATTTGTCAGTGCAGCTTAAAAGCATAACTACAAAAAGAGCACACACCTACCCAGAAAGCAGATACATGAAGGCCTTACCTCAGCTGCCCCTGGCAACTCATTCGCGTGGGCATGGATCAAAAGTCATGAGCAGTGATTGACAATGATGATTAGGCCCGATTTCTGCTCTGATGTCACAGTGTACCTGACATCTGGCCCATTTGAGATAGCCAGATTAATTCTGAGTTCGTGCTTTAGTTGAGACCAGATGTGATCCATGCAGATTTCTTTTTATCTGAACAACTACAAGGCATTAGAAAGCAAAGTGTTCAATGGGACAGTAACTTTAATATTGAAAAAGTTTCCAGTAAATAGCATTTTTTGCTTGAAATAGCTATCCCTATCCCAGTGACTTCTTCATCTGAGTGCAGTCCCAGCTAACCTTAGAAAAGTGTTAATATGTTGTCTGGTCTGTAGTTTAAATTTTACATTTCTCAGAACTTTAAAAGTGTGTCATAAAATGTATGTAACTCAGCAACCAGTTAAGTGACAGACTATTTTGTATCAATATCAACTCCTTATATTGCACACTGGAATAATCCACTTCTCTTAGGCAGTGCTGGGGTTCCTAATCAAAAAAGTAATTTTACATTACTCATTACTTTCTAATAATTTTCAATACTCCTTAGCAAACAGGTGTAGTACGATGAAAAAGTGGTGGTAAAACCTCAGTGGGACCCAGTTTCCCGCACTAAATTTAACATACTCATCTTCATTTTTTTCAGCCGGTTACATCTGCAAACTATTAGATACTCAGCCGTGCAACTGGAGGGTCACAGTTAGAGGGCAGGGTCGAGGATGTCATCAGGATTTGTGTCCCTCTACATCACATGCAAAAGGCACTCATTTAAGAAAATGGCAACATCTGTGTAGCAGTCCATTCAGAGCTGAGCTGGGTCATAAATTAAAGGCTCCGTCCTGAATGTGTGACAGTGAGAACCATACAAAGATTTGCTTCTACCGTGAGGGAGTTTTTTTTGTTTTGTCCCCCAAATGTCGCTCAATAGGGAAAACTCCTCACATTATGCTACATTATGCTGCAGCTCTATGAGTGGGAACAGCAGACCTCGAAAGCAAACAGTAGCTGCTGACAAAGAAAACACAGCCCTAGTGAGGTGCCTGGGGCTTCGGAGAGTACAAATTCCAGCAATGAAAATAAAACCTCCTGTAAGTCCAGATCATCTGAAGACAAACAGACTGAAGCTTCTTGGAAACAACCACAAGGCAATCTGGAAGGATTCTGATGGTTATAAAACCATCCAAACAATAGAGTCTCTGTGAGACCATCGCTGCCAGCATACCACCAGCATGAAGAGAATGTACATTAAAGGTTTAAGAACATATCTGTGGAACAGTAAAGTGGTTGAAAATGAAGAGGCTTTGTCTTTAAACCACATAGAGGACTTGGATTGAATTAGTACAATATTACTGATTGTCAAGTCTTGTATTTCATCCATGAGGCAACCAGCTCTGGAAATCTGTATCACATCATCAGAACTTTTTCTTATTTGAACATGGGGTTTAATATTAAAAAACACTAAAGATGTATGAATCAGTGGATGGATGGATGGATGGATGGATGGATGGATGGATGGATGGATGGATGGATGGATGGATGATGGATGGATGGAACTGTCAAGTCTCAGCTGTGTGGCAGGCATAAATTGGGAGTATAAGACTCAGAAGTCAATGTGAAAAAAACAGCTTTATTGCCAAAGCCTTGCAAAGATAAACTTATCAAATCCAGGAGCTGACAAAGAACAAACAGTAACTCAGACAATATATACTCACCAGGTAATTAGGGAGATTGGGAAACGGCAGGGATATAATATGAAAAACAAGATAAAAGAAAGAAAAACTGAGCACAATCCCCAAGGATGGGAGACTACCAAAATAAAACAGGAAGTGACCAACAGTGAGACCAGAACTAAGACTCATAAGCTTGACACAAAGACAGATGCAGTTAGGTCCATAAATATTTCAACAGAGAAATAATTTTGGTTCTGTACATTGAACCAATGAATTTTAAACGAAACAACCAGATTTTAAGCTTTAATTCAATGGACTTAGCAAAAAGATTGCATAAAAATGTGATGACCTAAAGCATTTTTATAACAGAATCCCTTCATTTCAGGGGCTCAAAAGTAAATGGAATAAATTAAATATCTGAAAATAAAATGTTCATTTCTAATACTTGTTTGAAATCCCTTTGCTGGCAATGACAGCCTGAAGTCTTGAACTCATGGACATCACCAGATGCTGGGTTTCCTCTTTTTTAATGCTCTGCCAGGCCTTTACTGCAGCAGCCTTTCTGAAGTTTCATGTCCTCAACGTGTAAAATGTTCAACTGAGTGAAAATCAGATGACTGACTTGGCCAATCTTCTCTGCTTTTATAAACTCCTGAGTTGCTTTGGCTGTTTGTTTTGGGTCATTGTCCATATGTATTATGAAATGCCGCCCAATCAATTGGACTGCATTTAGCTGGATTTGAGCAGACAGTATGTCAGACAGTATGTCTGCTCAAATCCAGGTGTATTCTGAACACCTCAGAATTCATTCAACTCTTTCTGTCCTGTGTCACATCATCAATAAACACTAGTGTCACAGTGCCACTGGCAGGCCCGGCCCTAACCAATCTGGCGCCCTAGGCAAGATTTTAGGTCGCGCCCCCCTACATCGGCAGTGTAGTGTATGTACTCACAAGAAACCGAATAGCTTTGTCTTTGACCTTTTTTTTTTACTTAAAGAAAGCAAATTCACAATCAGAATAATTAACAAGATAAAAAAATATATGAATAAATAAATGAATACAAAAATAAAAAATGAATATATGAAATACAATATATTTTACATACATAAACACAATAAAACGTGTCAACAAGTTGGATAAAATAAATTAAAAATACAATATAAATAAGGCAACAGGAACACCGCTTGATGCTGCTGCAACACGGCTGGGTTGTGCTGCTGATGCTGCATCACTGGTGGGTTGTGCTGCTGAAGTGGAGGCAGCAGCGGTAGATGTGGTAGATGGCCCAGGGGTGGGATTTAGAAACTTCAACAGTGCATCTGAAGAGAGGAGTATGTGACACCACTGAGTATTAAAGTCTAATAAAAACATATGATTCCAGGAATAAAATGAAATGATATAATATAAATGAAAAACCAAAGAGATATATGTATGATGTTAACTGATATGCAAATTAGATTAGATTCAATTTATTGTTATCATTACAGTGAAATGCTGAATAGCAGAATGCAAAGTAACAGTATAATATCATATGAGAATGTTATGTTATGATTATCTTTGACCGAATCAAAGATAGGGGGGGGCGCAATGTTGTAACAAATAATATTTCTATTAAATGAGCTTTACTTTGCATTTTAATTAACGTGGGATTATATTTTGTATTTAGAAATAATAGTACCAACTTTTCTTTTTTTTTTTTCAACATTTGTGGCACTGGTGTGGCGCCCCCTGATGGATGGCGCCCTTAGCATTTGCCTATACGGCCTATGCCACGGGCCGGCCCTGGCCACTGGCAGCCATGCGCGCCCAAGCCATCACACCGTGTTTTACAGATGATGTGGTATGCTTTAAGCTTTTCCACACTTTTTTCTTGTTATCATTCTGGTAGAGGTTAATCTTGCTTTCATCTTGCTTTCATTGATAAAATGGAAAAAGCTTTTCTAATAAAACATTTTGAGAACTGTGAAAAAGTCTTAAGAATCTTTTTTCCCTGAAAGTTCTGATTCTGCAACAATCTTTGCTATTACAGAATTCTTCCACACATTTTAAGGATTCACACTACGCACAATTAGCCAACAACTACTCAATAATAGTGAAGCATTTATAAAGTGACAATCAAAGTAGAGCTTTAAGAAGTGAACATTTGACTTTGATGTAGTCCCCATACAGCCAAACATAGAGCATGAAACAAACAATTCTTTTTAGCCCATCTACATCACCACATGTCACATTTTTGGAATCTTGTGCAATATCTTTCAGCCAGTCTTACATCTATTCACGATTTATCATTTAGATGACACATTCAAGTTTTATTGTTTAGTTTAATTGTTTTAAAACTTCCTAATGAAGTGCAATGCCAATAATTTTATTGTAAATTAAAAGCTGAGTGGAGAGCACTCTCCAAGGATCTATTCACTTACGTCTTCCTCCCCCTTTGAAGTGGTGGGGAAGAGCTGTTGTTAAGTGCTCTTTGCTGCTTTTGGTATTTTTCTGCATTTGAAGTTCTTGGATTTCTGATTAGAAGTCCTGTTCCCATGCTGTCCATTTTGATTTACAGATCCCTGAAACGCATAATTCTCTAAACTCCTCTCCATTGCTTTCTCCAAGTGATTCTTGGTGATTTTAGAGCTGTTCTACATACTCCATGTCAAGTGAATAACAAGCCTATTGTTTCACTGATTGATTATTGATTGATTTAAAGCTTTAATTGCCTACTCTCCACTAGTACTTACTCAGCTCAGCTCAACTGGGCTTGATTAATCTTTTAGGGTATTCCATTAGATGGTAGTACCTGATGCCACATACTTTTTAGTACCTGCTTGGCCAGGTAAGTCAATACAAAAATGTGACATCAGCAGACTCCATTGGCCAGTCAATAGCATCACTCAGTGAGTCATGAGATAGTGACTGCTATACGCTATAATGACCCTGTGCACACTAAGCTGGAACTAATTTGTAACAGAAAATGACTGAAACCGAGTAGATTCAAGCCAGGTAGGTTCTATTAGAAAAGAGGCATTAGAACCAGTTAATGTAACCACTCTTTCCAACAGTGACAAAGTTTATCTGGTTCTTACATCTAGTGCGTGTACAGTAAACTTAACCACAGTGGTTGCATTCATTTCTGAGCACAAAGAATTTCTTTGTAGTTGTTCTTCCTCCCTAATCCAACTTTGCATCTTTACTGCTGACTCTGCAAATGCAGATGCAGAAAACTGGAACCTAAATGGAAAGCGCATAATGCTTAAAAAAAAAATCACAAATTTAAAGGGATCAATAAGAAATCAGCAGTTAAAGATGCCAGGTAAGTGTACTTCTCTGACATATCCAGGAATAGTCACAATCCAAGGTCATCACTCAACGGCTTAAATTTGGCTCTCAAGGGTTCTTTATGGAAAGATCTCGCACCGTAAAATCATTGGCCTGAGAAATGTGTGGGCAAAATTGAATCAGCTTGTTCACAAATTAAGCCCATTTCAGGTAATCTAGTTCAGTAACAGCACTGTTTCACTTTTACAGTTTCAAAACAACTGATCTCTCAATTAAAATAATTTATCAAATGAAGTCCTCCACTTATAGCACAGATATGTCCTACAATTGCTCATTTTATTTTTAACACAATTTAGCAGTCATGCACGTTTTTACTTTACTTGAGAACCATTTTTAATTGAGAATGAATTAATTCCATGAATATCTCTTCTATTTTCATTATTTTTCATTATTTAGTTTATTTATTTATTTATTTGTCTATCATATTGTTTCTTGGATTTTTCATATTCTATAAATTTCTTTCTTTGGAGAACTTTGTAACCTGAAAATTATTATTATTATTATTATTATTATTATTATTATTATCTTTAGTGTGACCTGCATAGAAAGCTCCTTTACAAATGACCTATTCACTTGCAAAGCATATCTGAAAGTTTCCAAAGTAGGACGAACTTGGCTAGAATGAGTCAAATGCAATTTTCAGTTTTCATTTCTCTTTCAAATGCATGATGTTCCTGCTGGACTCTGAATGTATGAGTCAATCTGAATGTAATCTTCACTGATTTATAACAGTTAATGCCTTACTATCACAATCAGAATGCATGAATTTGAAAGAGGATTCAATCACAAACTGGTAGCAGGCTGATAGCAGACTGATTTTCTCTTATTGCTATCTTGCTGCCATCACAAAGCACCAAAGTCACTTTGAAAATGGCAGCTAACAGTGAGTGTTTGCAGACCCCATCTTTAAAGCAACCATCTCGAATGGAATGAATGAGTGGACAAGTTTAAGGTTGCAGTTATTTTGGTTGTACCACTTGTACCAGTGTCGCTCTAATGTGTAGCGTTTATAAAGGAAGAACATGCAGACTGCACACACAAAGGTTCTCACTGACTGGTGGAGTCAAAGCCAGGACCTTCTAACTGTGATCACTACTGGAACACAAATATATAAAACTGAAATATTTTAATGAAATTTTTTATTCTGACAAGCTCTGTGCTGTGACAAAAAACCCTGAACAATCTGGCATATATCTGTACAGAAGAACCAAGTTTTATGATTTAGATATTTTATGAGCTACATAAGCCTTGTTTGGTGTGTGTGTAATATATAACAGCAAATAAATTGTTAATATATAATATAGTGTACAATAACACTTAATTTGATAGAAATAAATATAGCTTGAATTTTTCTGCCCTTAGGACTCTTTGTACCTGTAACAAAGACACCAATTTTGCTAAAAGTTACTTTTGCTTTTTAAGATTTGGGGGTTTCACATTTCCAGTGTAATATGGTCCTCCTGTTGCCTGACTAGAATCAGTGTCACAAAGCATGTAAGTGAGTTCCAGTGCAACTTGAGCTACAGTGTGCCTTATGGTCTCACGTCACCACATACCAAACTATCACCAAATACAGCAGCCTGTTTAAGTTGTAGAATTTCCCATCTCCCATTCACATCAGCTGGTGCCCTGCATTGCTACCTGCTTTTTCAGTCTCTCTACCACCCAAATGTCCCTCCAGGTGCTCCAGTGGTGATGTTTATTCATACCCAGCTTCTTTGTGTATCATATTTGTTACGAGTGATGAACTCAGAGCTTAGATGCCAATACTGTAATAAATTATTTCAAATGTTAAGAGGGTTTCTGAACTTTATTTATTTATGCCATAAATGCTGTGGATGTGTGAAGTGAATAATAGATACCAAAGAATACTTTCTGCTGTGGTTGCACAAAGCAGACAACTGTTCAGGGCCACCCAGATCATATTTACTCCATGTCAGTTGGTTCTAGATCATTTGAAGATTTGTAGACTGTTCTGTGTCTCTGAAAGCGTGGATATGGAATTGAAAACATGAACTTGTGTGACCTGAGGCTCGTACTACAAAGCAGCATTTTTTTTTTTCCGGTATTATTTTCACTTCTTATCAGGATATATCACCTTGAAAACTTATGCCTTGAATCTTCCCTGCACCAGAACAGGTTTTGCTCCAGATTAGAGATCAACAGTCATGAAACTGTCACCACCTACTGACCAATCAGTTATACAGAAAATAGTGTCACCATTCCTGGAAGATAGCTTAGACCTCTGTGTGACAGCATGTTAATGTCTTAACATTTTCCTGATGAAAAGTAGGAAATATACATTCTTCTGCAAATATAAATTTGCATGTAGACTAATTTTGAATTCTATTCTTATATTTATTCTTTACTTACTCTCAAACTCTCCAAGGCTCCAGCTGAGAAAATAAAACCTAAAATTGTCTTTTAAAGACTAAATTGATAAAATGCTTGATTATAAGTCATCACATTCTCCTGTGTCCTAATGACAGAGCTGTGATATTGATTGGCCTGTTAACTTACACAGTCATTGTACTATAGTAATTCTTTCCCAGTTTTATTGACCATAATGCTTGAAGTATACATGTATTCATGTAGCACTGTTGATATCCTACTAAAATAGTGGTAGTACTGATTTATCTATTGTATTGCTTTTGTTCTGTATTATGTGTGTGACCTCTTTAGATTTTTCTAAAATTATAGTCCATTCTTCCTTTGTAAATCCACTGTTTCCATTAATCAGTAAGACAGGCCAGATGTTTTCAGCGCCACCCATTTGTGCGAATGTGCTCACACATAGATCAGAAAACCCCAAGTTAGCAAGCTGGTAACGAGGTTTGGATGACTGCTTCTCCTGACTGCCAGTGTTAGGGTAAGTGAATCCAGATGATGGAAAGATACCCTGGGTAGAGTGAACTTGTAGTGCATGGCCCAGAATGGGCGCATAGACTTTCACTACAACCATGAAGGTCTATGGACAAAACATTTTCCTTGCTTTGCACCTGTGAAACCACAGGTGCAAAGCAATACCAGAAATTGAGTACTCATGTACTGTCCCATGTATTTAAATTTAGTATGCAGTTAGACCTTGTATGTACTGAGAATTAATGAAAGAATACATAAAAATATGTTTAAAATAAAATTATTATTTCCTGAAAATAAAACAACAT
>NW_005187568.1:904304-905850 GCF_000239375.1 Pundamilia nyererei
TGCGTCCACCTCCACCACAAACTGCAGGGTTAGGTCGGGCTGGACCAGAATGGGTGCTGAGGCAAATCGCTCTTTCAGCTCCAGGAAGGCTGATTGGGCAGCATCGTTCCACTGAAAAGGAACCTTGGGAGAGGTCAATTGTGTTAAAGGCAGAGCTACCTTGCTATAGTCCCGGATGAACCTCCTATAGAAGTTAGCGAAGCCGAGGAACCGCTGCAGCTGCCGTCGGTTGGGGGGTTCAGGCCACTCCACCACGGCTTTCACCTTAGCTGGGTCAGGACGTAGGTCTCCCTGCTCAATGACCTAGCCTAAGAAGGCAACTGTGGACACGTGGAAGACACATTTCTCACCTTTTACGAACAACCGATTTTCCAGCAGGCGTTGCAGGACCTGTCTGACGTGGGTCTCATGCTCTGACAGAGACTTGGAGAAGATCAGGATGTCGTCGAGGTAGACGAAGACGAACCTGTTGATGAAACCCCTCAAAACATCATTAACGAGTGCTTGAAAAACTGCAGGAGCATTAGAGAGGCCGAACGGCATAACCAAGTATTCAAAGTGTCCAAGGTGAGTATTGAAGGCGGTCTTCCACTCGTCGCCCTCTCGGATCCGAACTAAGTGATATGCGCTCCTCAAGTCCAATTTGCTGAAAACTGTCGCCCCCTGGAGCAGCTCAAAAGCAGAGGTCAGAAGTGGGAGTGGATATTTGTTTTTGATGGTTATGTTATTTAATCCACGGTAGTCGATGCACGGGCGGAGAGACTTGTCTTTTTTCTCGACGAAGAAAAACCCTGCTGCTACGGGCGATGAGCCGGCGGCGAGGGACTCTGAGATCAAGCCGGCGGCGAGGGACTCCGAGATGTATGACTCCATAGCCTCTCGCTCCGGTAGAGAGATGCTGTAGAGACGGCTAGTAGGCAATGGCGCGCCAGGGAGTAAGTCGATAGCGCAATCGTACGGTCAGTGAGGAGGCAACGACTGGGCCCGGTCCTTGCGAAACATGATCATGATAAACAGGGGGCACTCCGGACAAATCGGAGGGCGCAGTCGACTTGGCGAGGGAGGCTGGTGTGTGAGGCGGATTTAAGGCAGGTCATATGGCACTCCTCTCCCCACCCTGTAATGCGTCCCGTAAGCCAATTAATGCACGGGTTGTGTTGACGAAGCCAGGGGTGCCCGAGAACGAGCGGCGTCCGAGTGGCCTTAAACACAAAAAAACATATTTCCTCAGTATGGTTGCCAGACAGAGTAAGAATAACGGGCTCAGTGACGTGAGTAATGTCAGGTAGGTGCTGGCCGGACAAAGCAGTGACATGCAAAGTGTGGGGAAGAGGTTCCTGCCCTAGCTGAAGGCGGTCTGCTAACTCAGAGTCAATAAAATTCTGTTCCGCCCCTGAATCTATCAAAACGGGGAGAACATGACCTTTGGTGTTGACCGTGAGCTTGGCAGACAGCATTAACCGTGGAGGAGATTTGTCTTGGCTGAGACCACCGACCAGCACTCCTACCGTCACTGGTGGGCGCGACCTTTTGCTCGAGATGGGCA
>NW_005187568.1:906987-909029 GCF_000239375.1 Pundamilia nyererei
TGCCTAATACAGAATCAGCTGGTGAGGCACAGGGACCATGACAGTATCAGTAGTAAAACACCACTGTAACGTACAAGAATTGAATATGCAGAAAAGAAAATCTTTTCATTACAATAACAGATATTTGGTTCCTTCATCCAAGACATATTCCCATTTTAATTCCCTAACCACAACTCAAAAACATTAAATCCCTCATTTCTTTTCATTAGTTCGTCTCAGTTGCCAAATGTCAGTGTCTCATTAGGCATACTGTGCTGTGAATTAAATCAAATAAAATTTCTTCTAGATGCAATAATTAAGGAATACTGTATCTAGAAGGAATTTAGCTTTATCATCCCACTTCTCAGGAAATGGTATGCCATTTCCATAGATCAGAGCTCAAAATATGAAAGCTCTGAAAGCGTCATATCTTAAGCCAATCTCACCACCACTGTGTAGTATTTTAAAACAATGACTTCATATCTTACACATGCTTGCACAGTAAAAATGGCCTGGGCTGGGGCCAGTGACTCGTATGCTAACATTTGTCTCTGACACCCAGCATCCAGATATTAGAAAAGCACGTGTCCATCTAGTGTTTATGCAAGAAAGCTTCTCAGACCAGGAAGCTGTCTTGATGTTTTCTTCAATTAACCTTGTTACCTTGGCACCAGGTACAGTTTAGCTTGGCAGATTTTGATGATGTGGAGTCTGACCTTCCGTCATCTCTGGTTTGTTCCATTCCCACCAGCAGCTTACTTTGTTTCAAAGTGTGTGTGTTGGCAATGACTAATGAAGGACATTATGAGAATGTGTGTATTCACCACATCAGCAGGGGCAAGGCAACTCATGAAATGAAGTATGGAAGTGAGCTCAGGCTACCACAATGTGGGTAACACTGTTAGAACACCACATGAAAGAGGCTCCTCTGAGTTTTGTGGAAATCTGTGATCCCACACCCCCAACTGCAAACGTTTCCAGCAGTGGGTCCCAGCTTAATCATGGATAGAGTGTTTGCTGAGTGATATGTGAACAGCTACCATTAATTTCTCTGTATGTTTAAGTACATCTGTTGAATTTCTATTAGACACATTCAAAAACTGATACTTTTCTATAACTAGCAGTGTGATTTGTGATGTGAGGACAATTCAGGCATTTGCAATTGTAACCATAACACATGCTAAATTTTAGAAACTATAGGGTTTCTAAATTTTAGAAACCCTATAGTTTGAAAGTAAGTCCCCAACTTTTTTTTTGGGGGGGGGGGGGGGGGGGGGGTTTCTTGTTGCCATAACTCTTTGCATATGGGTATCCGAAATGGGAAAAAATTCAATGAAAAGGGTGGAGATTAACCATAACCATAAATATCCTCAATGTTAGGAGTTTAATAAAAATTTGCCAGCTTAGAAGAACTCAGTCATGCCAACCCACAGCTAAGTTGGTGATTACCTGAAATGTTCCTAGTTTGCTTAAAAAGAGGTGAACCAACTTTTCCATCTCAGCTGGAAAAAAATGCTTTTGCTTATATAAGGTTCACTTCAAAGTAAGGGCAGATGGGGCTGCGTTCAGACACAGCCCTGCTGCTCAGTAGGTAACTTTACTGTAGATGAAGAGCACAGCAGGTAAAAACTCTTAACGCCCGGCAGCATCTCCTGAATGCCATTCACTATTTCCACTGAGTAGTAAAACATCTGCTAGCCCAGAGAACACACAGAGTGGTGTGTGTTCTCAAGGGCCTCAAAAAGCAATAGCAATAAGTGATTGTCTGGCATAGAATGATCTAAGACAAACATAAGAACTGAGCACAGTACTTCTGCCAAGACAGACACCAAGGGGGATGAGATAGTAAAACTCAATATATATAGCCTCTATAAAAAATAATGCTAGTGACCAAAAAAACCTAAGCCACCTCTCTTGTAAATTAGCTATGCTCATATACAGTATAGCTAACACGAAGTCACACATTGGTTAATGAATTACTGCTTTGAAACTTGAATTATCAGATATCATAAACCTGGTCACAGCAAATTCAAAAGTGTTAAATGTTTTGGTGTTAATAGTCT
>NW_005187568.1:910279-915018 GCF_000239375.1 Pundamilia nyererei
AAAAAGAGTTAAATTAACACTCTCTGGTGTGGACCCATATAGACACTTTAATAGTGTTGAAATCAAATCCGACAGTGTTAATTTGGACATGCTGGATTTGCTGTGCTGGTATGAAAAGTAAGGAAATTTGTGTTTGGTCAAATATTTTTTTGTTGTAAAATTCCTTATGAGCAATAAATCTTATTTAAAAGCCTGTTTATTTCCCCATAACTGGTGCCATACTCGTAAGGAAAATACATTTGTGGGTTGAGCAGTAGAGTCGAGCTGCCAAACTTACCAAATCTTCTCTGCCAATCCCAAACAGCTTATTCTGACTGAGTCTTGTTCCGTGTCATTTATTGGACTAGGTGACTGAAGTCTGAGGAAATGAGACATATTGGCAATTATCAACTTTTTCACTTAACAAACAGGGGGCTCAGTAACATGTGAAAGAACCATACACAGCCACAACAGGCTGGCACGTCACCTTTTAGAATAAATTTGCATTAGGTTAACGAACAGGCGACAATAATTTTTTTCAAAAGAACCGTATGATCTCTCACTAATGAATGCATTCACTACAGAGGTGAGGTCATGTAGTCATAACTGACTGCATGACTACACCTCACCATCAACCTGCCATGACAGGATGAAGAATCTTCTCCAAATGTTTCCTACTCAGACCTCATCTGAGAAAAAATGTAACTTGAATCAGCCAACAATGCAGTACAGTGAAGTTCTGTAATGAACAGTATATTGTGTACAAAGCATTTTCTCCATTAATTTCAACGGCCATGTTTATGTGACTCCTGAAATTGTTTCAAAACAATGAAAACAGTATAATTTATTTATCTCCAAGCTTAATGTTAGTTATTTTAGAGATCAGATTACAACTCAAGTCTCCTATCAGGTATATACTTGAGTGAGAAAAACATCTTTATAAAAGTAGAAGAAACATGAAAGTACTCATTAACTTGAATTATTGCATCTTGCTGCAATTTGTGGCTGTAATTCTCCCTGCATGTAAGATGGAATCACATCCCCATCATCCTCAGTGGCCACCCGCAGTTTACATTTCAAATGGAGAACGGCAGCTTGTGAGCTCATGGCTGAAACATTAGAGTTCTGGTAAACCTCGTCATTTCAGGATTTTGAGAGAAAGCTGTGTTTAGAAACTGGAGACGCAGAGGACCAAGGGAAAGTGGTCAAAATTATATCACTGATGGGAGCAAGCAAATAAGGTGACCATGCCGAGGAGGTGACAGTGATGGAGGGCATAATGATGGGTGGATGAATGGTTGGGAGACAACATTAATCATTCTCCTTACCAGCCACCAGTCTTTATATTTCCTCTTTCTAGAAATATGCTCACATAGTGCACAGCTAGTGCCGGTCTCAAGCAGGGATAAATGGGGAAGCTTGCATCAGGGAGGGCAACAGGCATCAAATCGTTGCTATATCATCAACACTGAGTTTTCTCTATATCAGACTTATCAGGGCCCAGTTTAACAAGGACCGCCTCTGGTCCTGTTGGCCAACAGAGTTTCAGCAAAAACTGTGCTTCTGGCCAAAGGAGAAAAGGCAGGAGTGAAGAGGTGAGTGTAGAGACTTTAAATGTCGGGCTGTAACCGGTAAAGGGAGAGAGATGGTTGATTTGCAGATATATTGTGTTTGCTAGTAACCAGGTGGGACGGAAGCAAAGCCAGGAGCATCGGATATGGATTCAAACTGTTCTACCATGGTTTAGATAGGAAGAAAAATAGAGTATGGACATTCTTTAAGGAAAAGTCTGTGAAGGTGAAAAGAACGTCAGACAGGATCATGAATTTGAAGGAGAGTGAAAGTGGTACCACGTGAGGAAGTCGGGAGTGGCAGAGAAGTATCTGAGGGTGGTGCAGGATATGTGTGGACAGCAAGACAGTAGCGAGGTGTACCAGACTGAGCTGAATGGAGAGGATTAGAAATATATCAGTGTACATATACATACAGGGTACATATGAAAAAAAATCCCCACTCGCCCCTGTGGGCGGTCAATCCTTCAAGCTCGGGTCCTCTACCAGAGGCCTGGGAGCTTGAGGGTCCTGCGCAGTATCTTAGCTGTTCGTAGGACTGCGCTCTTCTGGACAGAGATCTCCGCTGTTGTGTATGTTCCCGGGGTCTGCTGGAGCCACTCGCCTAGCTTGGGAGTCACTGCACCTAGTGCTCCGATTACCACTGGGACCACCGTCACCTTCACCCTCCACATATTCTCGAGCTCTTCTCTGAGCCCTTGGTATTTCTCGAGCTTCTCATGTTCCGTCTTCCTGATGTTGCTGTCATTCGGAACCACTACATCAATCACTACGGCCGTCTTCTCATGTTTGTCTACCATCACTATGTCTGGTTGGTTAGCCACCACCATTTTGTCCGTCTGTATCTGGAAGTCCCACAGGATCTTAGCTCGGTTATTTTCCATCACCCTTGGGGGCATCTCCCATTTTGACCCCGAGACTTCCAGGTTATACTCGGCACATATGTTCCTGTACACTATGCTGGCCACTTGGTTATGGTGTTCCATGTATGCCTTGCCTGCTAGCATCTTACACCCTGCTGTTATGTGCTGGATTGTCTCTGGAGCATCTTTACACAGCCTGCACCTGGGGTCTTGCCTGGTGTGATAGACCCCAGCCTCAATGGATTTTGTGCTTAGTGCTTGTTCCTGTGCTGCCATGACTAGTGCTTCCGTGCTGTCTTTCAGTCCAGCTTTGTCCAGCCACTGGTGGGATTTCTGTATATCAGCCACCTTCTCTATCTGCCGATGGTACATACCGTGCAGGGGCCTGTCCTTCCATGATGGTTCCTTGCCTTCCTCCACTTTCTTGGGTTTCTGCTGCCTGAGGTATTCACTGAGCACTCGGTCAGTTGGGGTCATCTTTGTGATGTATTCGTGGATGTTCCTTGTCTCATCCTGGACTGTGGTGCTGAAACTCACCAGTCCCTGGCCCCTTCCTTCTGTTTAGCGTACAGCCTCAGGGTGCTGGACTTGGGGTGAAACCCTCCATGCATGGTAAGGAGCTTTCTTGTCTTGATGTCAGTGGCTTCTATCTCTTCCTTTGGCCAGCCTATTACCCCAGCAGGGTACCTGATCACGGGCAGGGCGTGCGTGTTGATAGCCTGGATCTTGTTCTTACCGTTCAGCTGACTCCTCAGGACTTGCCTGACCCTCTGCAGGTACTTGGTGGTTGCAGCTTTCCTAGCGGCCTCTTCATGGTTGCCATTCGCCTGCAGGATCCCCAGGTACTTGTAACTGTCCTCAGTGTCTGCAATGTTGTCTTCTGGTAGCTTGATCCCCTCCGTTCTGATTACCTTCCCTCTCTTTGTTACCATCCGACTACACTTCTCCAGCCCGAACGACATTCCGATGTCATTGCTGTATATCCTGGTGGTGTGGATCAGTGAAACGATGTCTCGTTCACTCTTGGCATACAGCTTGATGTCATCCATGTACAGGAGGTGGCTGACAACTGCTCCATTCCATAGTCGGCAGTGGGGACAGAGCATCTCTTTGGTAGATCCCGCACTTGATGGTGGCTTGTGCTATGGGCTTGGAGTTGGCCTCCAGTGTTGTCCGCCACATCCCCATTGAGTTCCTGATGAAGGTTCTCAGGGTCCTGTTGATCTTATAGAGTTCTAGGCATTCCAGAATCCAGGTGTGGGGCATTGAGTCATAGGCCTTCTTGTAATCCATCCAGGCAGTGCACAGGTTGGTCAGTCTGGTCCTGCAGTCTCGGCTGACTGCTTGGTCTGCCAGTAGCTGGTGTTTTGCACCTCTGGTATTCTTGCCCATCCCTTTCAGTGCCCCGCTCATGTATTGACCCATGTGCCTGTTCATCTTAGCTGCTATGATGCCTGACAGGAGCTTCCATGTGGTGCTGAGGCAGGTTATTGGTCGGTAGTTGGAGGGGACCGGTCCCTTCTGGGGGTCCTTCAGGATCAGGACTGTCCGGCCTTCGGTTAGCCATTCTGGGTGTCTCTCGTCAGCTAGCAGCTGGTTCATTTGTGCTGCCAGGCGCTCGTGGAGTGCAGTCAGCTTCTTCAGCCAGTAGGCATGAACCATGTCAGGGCCTGGTGCGGTCAAACTCTTCATACTGGAGACCCTTTCTTGGATATCTGCCACTGTGATGGTTACTGGACCCTGTTCGGGGAGGTCGCTGTGGTCGGCCCTCAGATCCCCTAGCCACTGAGCATTGCCGGTATGGGTTGCGTCCTTCTCCCATATGCTCTTCCAGTATTGTTCTGCCTCCAGCCTTGGTGGTGCTGTTGAGAGTACACCTTGGCTGGTTCTGTGGAGAACAGCTGGTTTATTCTCTTGCCTTCTATCTCTCTGGTGTACCTCCTCAAGCGGCTGGCCAAGGCTGTGTGTCGTTGCTTGGCAGTTTCCAAGGCCTCAGGTATGGACAGCTTCCTGTACTTCTTTGGCACCTTTCTCGTCACGCCTTTCTGCAATTCCGATAGTTGGCTAAACTCCCTCCGTGCTACCTTGATCTTAGCCTCTAGCCTCCTTCTCCATGGAGGGTACTGCACCTTGTGGCTGTTCAACTTGTAGCCAAGCATCTCACTAATCACTGCTGCCGTATTGTAGATCAGCTTGTTAGTGTCAGTAATCATGGCTGTAGGTATCGTCCGTAGTGCTGCATTAACATCATCTAGCAGACCTTCTGAGGGTACTTCACGTAATCTTGGTAACTGGCTACGGGGGGTCCAGGTTTCAAGCTTGGCCA
>NW_005187568.1:950913-952882 GCF_000239375.1 Pundamilia nyererei
TAAAGGCAGATAGGAAATAACACAAACTAAATCACATAACAAAATGAGACAAATACAAACATGAACTCAGAGCGCTGGGTCAGAGACCCAGCCTGTGACACTATGAAGCCTAGACTGTGTCCAATATTATCTTGTCCATTTTAAATGATTTTCCATTTGTAGTTCAAATTTTGAAATCAGAGATGAAAATGCGCTTCAGGTTCTGTTTTTACTGTTAGACGATCTTTTTATGTTCAAGGATAATTGCTCGAAAGCACTGATGTTGTAATGAAAAGCAGGATCATTGAGGTTAGACACGAAGCTGTTTATATTTTTTCTAATGTGCTGAATTCATCAAGATATGTGTAAATGATGATTCACTAAATGATTAATATGACCCAGTGATTCAGTAGCTTATAGACCCACCTTTATGAGCAACAACTTGAAGTAATCATTATCTATGACTTCATCACTCGTTCACATCATTGTGGAGGAATTTTGGCCCAGTACTCTTTACAGTGCTGCTTCAGTTTATTGGTGTTTTCGGAAATAAGCTTATGCACAGCTTCCAGCACGGCATTTCATTCTCTTGTAGATTTACTGATGTGCGTGACATCACTGTCATGTTGCATTACCTAATTTTGGCCAGACTTTAGCTGTCAGACAGATGGCCTCACATTTGACTCTAAAATGTGGTTGTTTTAGTATTTTTGTGTTAGTAGTAAACAGTAAAACATCATGTTTTATTGTTTAAGTTTACTTTGGTTTCAGTTATTTATAATAACTTTGGTTTCAAACCATCCAAATATATAAACCATGTAACATATTTGTTTAAGTACGTCACTCCATCCATGCTCCCTGAAACAGAATGATTTGCTGTTCGATCTTCAATCATACACGCAGGAGGAGCCTGTCAGAGAAAGTCCCTGAGAGCTTTACCAGATGTGTGAAAGACTTTATGCTTGCATTTGTTCCAGGGGATCAGCTAACAGCCACTGAGGGTGAAGTAACAAGGAGCCTGTGTGGCATATCAGTTACCACATGATGTTAGAGCTCAAACCTCTTGGATGAGATAAAGATCCACTGCAGTCATTACGTCTGTTTTTTGAACTTCCCACGAAATGATCAGCAGTAAAATTAAGATGGAGTCTCCCTCTTTTTTCTACTTAAGTGCTACCACAGCTTCCAGCAGATCCCTGACACACTGTTATCACGTGGTCTGTTAATCCTGTTGTTAGAACCAGAAGGTGCACTTTTCTGATTGTGCAAGTCCTACCAGCACTTGTCTTGATGACAAATAACTCAGGGCACTTTCAGAAATTTAGACACCAGTTAAATGATAAGTCACCTAGAAATATAAAGTACATGACTTCATCAGTGGCATCACCAGCATCCTGTGCTATAAGAGGACCCCCGAACACCTTAAAGCTAAGATCTACAAGACAAGTCATACAGCCGGTGGCTCTGTATGGAGCGGAATGTTGGCCAGCCACCAAGAAGCACGTGCAGATCCTTAAAGTCATGTAGGATGATACGCTTAACCTGTCTTGATCATGTGACAAACCAAGATGCCTGAATACGACTCGGAATTGCACTTACATCATGTGCAGTGAGAAAAGCCCTCCAACTCAACAAGGCCACCGACCACAGGGATGAGCAAAGAAGCGGTGGATGGTAGAGTTGGATGTCTCGAGATCGGTCTTGGTCTCGAGACCACTTTTACGTGGTCTTGGTCTTGTCTTGGTCTTGCTGTCTCGGTCTTGCTGTCTCAGATCGACATAGTGGTCGGGAGAGCCATGACACACAACGTAACATTTGATAATGTGTCGTGCGCAAAAGCATCAGCTCTAAGAGCCGTGCTTAGAGAGTGCTTTATAGTGAATCCGAAGAGTCGACTCCCATTGAGCGAGAGCCGGCTCCTCACTCAATTTCCTTTCGCTGCTCAGCTCTCACACAGTGGCTCAGCTATGCTCCAATCCCTCCATATTGT